>NC_060170.1:28058474-28111336 GCF_021292245.1 Micropterus dolomieu
TGGTATCCCTGTTCTTAGTTGGCCAGCAAACTCGCCTGACCTTAACCCTATAGAAAATCTATGGGGTATTGTGAAGAGGAAGATGCGATACGCCAGACCCAACAATGCAGAAGAGCTGAAGGCCACTATCAGAGCAACCTGGGCTCTCATAACACCTGAGCAGTGCCACAGACTGATCGACTCCATGCCACGCCGCATTGCTGCAGTAATTCAGGCAAAAGGAGCCCCAACTAAGTATTGAGTGCTGTACATGCTCATACTTTTCATGTTCATACTTTTCAGTTGGCCAACATTTCTAAAAATCCTTTTTTGTATTGGTCTTAATATTCTAATTTTTGGAGATACTGAATTTGGGATTTTCATTAGTTGTCAGTTTTAATCATCACAATTAAATGAAATAAACATTTGAAATATATCAGTCTGTGTGTAATGAATGAATATAATATCCAAGTTTCACTTTTTGAATGGAATTACTGAAATAAATCAACTTTTTGATGATATTCTAATTATAGGACCAGCACCTGTATATCTAAGTCTCACAGCCCTTGTACTATATGTAAATGTGCGGTGAAATTGAAGTCAGTGTACTTCTATACCAGTGTTGCGAAAACAGATATCCGTAGGTCAGTAGCAATAGTGCAATTATTTTTCATGTTATGTAATATTTCTTGTAACATTACAAACAAGGACTGATTTTCATGCCTATTTTTAAAATCCCAAATAGATCTTTCTGATATAAAGTCAAGTTTTAATTCCATTTTCAGACATAAGTGAAGGAAGACAAAAGGTAAATGATATGAGCCACAGCTATTGTCATATTGTAAACAGAACATTTTCACAGCAGCCATTTTGACAGTCATAGCAGGAAAAGCACAGGTGTAACTCATAACATTAATTACGGCTGTGCCCTCTTGTTGTGCATGCTGGCTAAATGGAGACAATAATGTAATTAGTTACACTTGTCTTTTACAGACAGTACAAAATGTCAGCTGTGAAAAGAAGAGCCAATGAACTTAAAGACAAATCTTTTTACATAAAGCATCAGAATAAACTAGAAGTGACTTTGTATATATATATATATATATATACATATGTATATATATATCTATATATATATCACACACGTGTTATTTATTAGTTAAATATTTGCCATACCTGTGTGGCGAAGAGACAAAAAAAACCAACAACTATTGTTTGACCCCTGCCAGGTGTTAATGTGATGTGTACATGTGTCATGTTAAGTCTGAAGTGAAAAAATACTTCAAGAATGGGCAGATCACCAAAAAGTACCGAAACAGTTATGATGCAGGAAGACATTTACGCACGTTAATTATTCCAACACAGTCATCATCACTGAGGAAGCTTCAGGTTGTGCGATTTTATTAAGTGCCACATGTGAACATTATAGTGTATCTCTGAGTACTGCTGTAACTGGACAAATGTAGTATCATCATCAGCTCTTTTCACACTAAATGTTCTGTGCATACATTACGCGTTTTAAATGGTCTATATCATAGAATACAGTTCAATCACAAAAACGTCAAAAAATATTTGTATATTGAATGAATCTATAGTCCCTCATAAGCAACAGCAAAACAAGTCAGCAAAATATGTATTTTCTCTCATTATTTCTACTCATAAATTCTGCTTACAAAAGCAATGTAGAAAAACTCAAGGACTTTTGGCCTGACTCTAGCGCAAAATTCACAAACTCCTTTGTATCTGTAACAACATGGACCCCCTTTCCCATTTCTCTCTTCTCTCTCTCTCTCTCTTCTCTCTCTCTCTCTCTCTCTCTCACACTCACACACACACACGGCATGCAGAAGCCACCACACTTCTGCAGGTGAAAGCATGCAACCACACACACAAACACACACACACACAGCACTGTCTGTGTACATCTTTAAAATGGCATGCAGTGTGGGTGAGATTTTGGTCCCTTTGTGTCAGCAGGAGATTCAAATGATTATCCCAATCCTTAGAGTCAGAGAGCCAGTCCTGTTGAGTTTGTCTAAAGTGTTGGTGTTATGTAAATCTGGCCTTTGTACAATGGGATGTGGCTTGAGTTGAGCTACAAATAACGTAAAGAGACTATGGAGGCTGGGCCATATGAAAAAACAAAGCCCCAATTCTCAAACAGTTATAAGAAAAGGCAAGAAAGTGAATCATAATATTGCAAAGTATGGTTAAATGTGATCAGAAAAGAATATCCTGTGCCATATTGTTGACCAGTGTCCACCTCCATGCCCCATCCCAAGGTCCATAACTGAGTCCGATGAGGTGGAGTTGCAGACTCATTGGCGAGGGGACACGGTGGCCTGAGGGGAACTACCTGGGCCTTGGTGCCTCTCTTTGGCATGCTTCTCACAGTACATCACATCTCCAACCCAAAAGTGACCTCTCATCCTGAGGTTAAGACCGCAATCTGTGCAAGTGTAGCACTCCGGGTGGCGGAAGTGGTCGTCCGTGATGCGCACAGCCAGCGTGCTGTGGAAAGATGAATGTAGTCAGACACCAGACAAACTCGATCTGACAACAAAGTGAAAATATTTTTCCTCATTTCCAATGCAAATGAACTTTCGTGTTGCAAAGCTCAGCACAGACAAACATCATAGTTTCATTTGTATCATAAAGAAAAAGTGACATGCTGACACCACAGTAAAAAAATATTAGCATTTGATACATCTTAGAAAGAAGTAAAACTACCCCACTGACAGATTTGTTTTTACATGATTTAGGTCAAATAAAGCTCAGTTAACCAAAACTGTCAACCAGTCAACCCTAATAACTGATAGTTACTTTGGACACATTCTAAAAACAAAAAAACCCAAAAGATAAAGCCCCACTACACACTTTCTATCACACTCTACATGTGTAACATCTTTTACTGCAAATTATCATTGTAATTATTCACACACCTATGTTATTCCACTGAACGTGTAACTGTTGGTGACAGTAGACTTACACAATGCTGGTGCCACACTTCTCACAGGTGTGGTTTTTGCTGACTCCTCCCACTGATGTGTTTGGTTTGGGGACGTCGGGCGTGAGCTTTCCTGGAAACCGCAGGGCTGCCTCTGGAGCCAGAGACACACACACACACACTCATGAACACAGCTGCTCATAGGGATGTTCTGACAGGCTTGCATCTCTCTGTTCATCACATCAACACTGTCTTGTCTTCACTGCTTTCTGTCAGCGGTGTTTGTTTGCATTTCCCCACTCATCATCACTGGCTAGTCACACATGGGACACGCTTCATGAAATGGGTTTCCACACATTGGTCATTATCACGTCATGAAAGAATGTTATTACTATCTGGATTTATTTGCGCCGCCATTTATCAAAGCTGGGGGGGAAGAGCAGGACAGATGCATTGCATGATATGCTGTTCACAATATAAACTGCACACAAGAGAGCTTTCCTCTACATCCTGCACAGGTGATGGCCATATGGAAGTCCACATTACAGTTCAGTAATTCACACGCCTGTTCTGCATGATGCAAGCAAACAACAGGAGGAGAAGATATAAATTGTGCTGCATTTGACATAATAGCTGAATCCTGAGACCAGCCCCTGCAAAAGGGGTTACTGAGATAAACTATCAGTCCAAATCTCAAACATATACACAATCCAATCGATTTTGCTTCTCCATGCAAACGCACTCATGTTTGAGCAACAATTGACATAACTGAGAATTGCATGCTAACAGCGATTCTTTCTCCTTTCAATTGTGCACATTTGTTTGTAACGCAGAGTGCTTCTAACCTTTCTCGTCAGCCTCCAGGACTTCTTGCAGCATTTTAAAGGTGTTGGACTGACGAGGCGCCGTGCGGGACTCCTTATTCTCCTGGATCATCTTGTACACCTCCGAGTCCCTGTCAAACCTCTGCATGGCAAAGTCAGAGCTGGTACTGCTGTGGAAGGAAGAAATTAAAATTTATCACAGGTCATCACATTGACTAAAATCATATGTTGAGCACCTAGTGATGTGTTCGATTGAAAATTTAAATGTCATGGAAGTCTAGTCTAAATCCAAAGGAAATGAAGGAAGGGCCAGCAGCTGGCTTTAAGACTTTGACCTTTGAGCATGAAGTCTAGATTGCACACCACAGGCAATAGGCCAAAAACTGTCTAATGGCACAGGCTCAACAGGACTCCGTCATATCCCCTTACAAGAGGCACTCTTCTCACTCAGAAAACAGCCTCAAGTCAAAAACACAAAGGATATAAGGAGACAGTGGATGCTATATAGCATGTGTGAAATCCTTTCTAATGCAAAATAACAGTCATTCAATCTATTCAGCAACCATGATTGTGTAAATGAATAAGAAAGCCTTATGCCTGACACAAGGCATGATAGAAAACAGACATGCTTTGTATCTTGTACTAATGTTTTAATAAACAGCCAAGAAACAATGAAAAAAAATAAAAAATGCTTCCGACTTTGCATCCTGTGGGCGTTTCCAGCCAGTCAGTGCACAGGGGAAACTTTCACCTTTGGGTAGTTTACACTGTCAAGTCATTAAAATCATCAAATTAGAAGAAAGAACAGGGACTGGCTTCACAAGCAAATTCTTTACCTCTGGTGTGGTGGAAAAGCCGTTACTTTTTACGGCTTCTTCTATACTTAAAGTGTGGTTGGATACCACCAGTCGCTCCCTACCCCTGCTGAAGAAACGTGCATTAAATGTGGACTGACAGATGCACTGAGAAGCAAGAAAAAGACTGTTCTTGTGTCAGTGTATTTGTCAGGACGAAGCTGGTGAGTGTTTGCTTTCAGTAGGAACCGGTTGCCCGAGTACACTGGTCTGGCCAGGTGTGGTTTGATGCTTTCCACCTGTAGCCAACTTGTCAGCCAGAGTCAGTCAGTTTAATCTGATGGACTGTCCCATCTGTTGTCACATACAACAAACCAGCCCAAATATTTACTCTTTAACCGACACCTGAGCTGTGAAGAATCTGCTCAGAGACGATGACCTGAACCTCAACCATTTAAACTGTTTGCTACTGTGATTTAACATACAAATGTAAAAATGTAAAGGGCTTGTATTTGGTTATATTGTTGGGCAAAATTACAGACCATATGTAGTTTGACGGTGACAGATTTTCAACAAACAAGTTGTGTTTACTCTGTACTCTGTTCAAGTCATGTCACATATTTGCTTTCAAACCCTTTGTAGTCTTTGGTATTTATGAAACAGAAACATCCACAAATACTTGGTATCTGCTTATGCTATTCGGGCTTTTGCCTTCAGTCTGTGAAACACATGCTCTGTTGGATTGAGGTCAGGTGGCAGACTTGGCCAGTCAAGAACATTTAGCTTTTTGGGCAGAATAAACTCAAACAAAGTTGCTTTGGTTTTATGTATGTTTATGTTTGGTTATGTCTTACTGCATTGCGCATAAATCAGGGGACTCTGCATGAAAAGGCATTTTGAGTGCTGCCTTTAAAAAAAAAAACAAACAAAAAAAAACTCTACAGCTAAAAGTCAGCACTTTCACATTATAGTCATGGTTTCATTTTAAGACAACCCCCCCCAAAATGTGTTGCTGTTACATAAGTAATTATGGACCTCTATAAAACTACACCTCACATATGTATAGGGGTTTTATAAGCTTTAAAAATAACTATGTTTTATACATGTATTGTTCCTGCCTGGATTTCAGCTTTAGGCTTCCTGCTAAATGAACATGGCTGAAACAGGAGATGGCAAACACACAAGACAACAAATATGCGACCAAAGCAAATGCTCAGACCCTTTCCTCTGCATCACCGAACATGGGTCAAATTGAAAACAGCCCTCTAAAGAACACACTCCAAGTTCTCCACATGCTCAGCTCCACCCTCAGTCCATTTCCCCTTTTTGCCTCCCTCACCATCCCGTTTGAAATTGCAATCTCAAAACAAATGGAAACTCTAGGTTAAATGGGAGGAAAACAAATAACAGAAGTTCGGGTGAAGGGAAATGGCATTCATCTGAAAAAGCTGTCGAATGTGCAGATTTGCAGTGGAAGCAGTAATAAAGTATAAATAAAGTATAAAGTATCAGACAACTTCAGTGTAGTTTGTCATCTGGGACTTGTGCTATTTAATGTCCTCACATCTATACTACATATGTGTTGCTGGTTTCCATACCCAGACTTGGCACAGAGGAACAATGATAACAATGTAGTCACAGCACATGCATGTAGCCAAAACATATCCAAATCACAAAGCTAAATTCCAGCCATATTTCTAAAACCAAAGTTGGTACATCCTGACAAAACAAATCCAAATGACAAAACTGAAGATGACAAGACTCACCTCAAAAAGAAAGAAAGAGGGAACAAAGAAAGGGAGCTACTCAACTGTTCTTTCCAGTAGTGCTGTAGAAACTCAGAACATACAAGAGAAATAACTATTAGCACGCACATGCAGATGCTGAGCACACACACCTCTATCTAAACCAGACGAGACAGAAAAACAAGTCTGACTGAAAGGTGTGCCTCTGGCCTGAAACTCATTGGCTATGCGACATGAAAGGGTGGGTAAATGGGTGTCACTGAGGCTGTGATTGGCTGAGGAGGAGCAGGGAGAGGCTTGGTGTGCAGGCCGGGGGCTCTAGACTGGGGGCCAATCGGGGGGAGAAGTAAAATCAGACTTTTTTCGGAATATGGACTGCAGTTGCTGACACGTCATATCACTAGCCATGGTTACCCAAGGGGGGGACTGAGGCCAAAGTCAACCATCTTGCACTGTGAAAACACACACATCAGGCTCGCCAGCTGAGAGGATTATGTGAGAGACAAAAAGAAGATTTTCATTTCTGCTGGGACAAAAAACATTGGCAAGTAAGTAAGTAGATCCCAAAAATGTTAAAAGGGCAGCATCTGCTATGAAATGAGTCAAATTACAGCTACATCACCTCATCAGAGAGGGGGGCGAAGCCGGAAAAAGCTAACTGCAGTGCAGGTGGTGGACACAATATACCGTTTCCCAAAGGCCGAAAAATTATTCGTAGTTGTCGACTCAGAGTGCAGCTGCAAACAGCTCCAAGCACCAAGGGTCAGCTGAAACTCACAAGCTGACTAACGATGAATGCATGCATTGGTTAGTTAGACTTTAGTGCACAGTCCACACAGAGGAAACAATTATAAATGTACAAAAGGGATGTTTCTAGCAGAAACTGGCTTCCCAGATAAATTCCAAAAGTGGGTTATAATTCATCATCATATCCGCTGATACAACACTATATGCCTTTTGTCATGTTTATGCAACTATTTGATGTTAAAATGGTGTCACTGTTGATTCAACAATCCTGGCTGTAGGTGTTGATTTCTGAAGTTTGGATCTGTGGGTGTAGCCCCTACTGGCCTGTAGATGGTGCTGAATGACTGCCTGTATAGTGTACACACCCTGTTATGTTAAATTTCTTCCCCTTGTTACTGTTAATGTGTGTAGGTTTAGGCTGTGCGATACACTTCAATCTCTGAAGATGAACTAGTTTCAAGGTCAATTAAGATTTTAACATTATTTTTTCATTCATATTTTTAATGTGAGAGCAAAAGCTGTGTCTCCCCCCTCCATTTCCAACAGATACAGTAAAAGCAATGGCTACCATATGTCTGGTTAAATGTGCTAGCTTGTATATTTGTACTTTATGTTCCATTGCAACAAAATGTGCAACTACAAGATTAGAAGTGTGTATCCATAGCAGTCTGCAAAGAACTGGTCTCTTTACCTGCGACGAGGGGACATGGGTACATCCCGATCAATGGGGCTATGGGGTGAGTAGCGTCCTGGTGGGGTCGGGGTTCTGCTGGACACAGAGTTATTTCTGTTGTCTGAAGGTGAGAACTCCTGTGGAGGAAGAGAAAGTGAACAGAAGTAAGAGAGGGTGAGTAAGCATGACAGTCAAACTTTCTGCTGCAGCTGAAACCAACTTTGCAGAGTTGAGGAATCCATTGAGACAGTGTGCAAGTGCTTAGACCATGATAATAATAATAATCCTTATTTGTAGAGCACTTTTCAAAAACAAGTTACAAAGTGCTTTAACAAGTGTAAAGAATAATACAAAAAAAAAAACAAGAGCATGAAAAATTAATATAAAATGATGATGCAGTGTTACTGTAAAAGAATCACAAAAAGAGCTATGATCAGTGCACAGGCAGGAATTCACCAGCAGTATTTTTGCATTACTGCTCCACCAAGCAGCGTATTGGCATTGAACAAATGTAACAGCTATGTTTCAAAAGCTCTAAATCTGCAAAGACTGTACTGTATGAAAACACTGACTCCAAGTCTAACATGCCATCATGTAGGATATATTCAGTGAAAATCATAACAAGAATTAACCAGGAGCTTTGTACACATGGAGAAACACACCACATAGAGAATACTAGAGATCGTTCTTCTTACTACTTAATCATTGTCATCACATTTGACTGAAACCTGAATAAGTTTTAGTTTTGAGTACAACTTAAACAATATACTTTGTCATTGTTTGAGAACACGGCACCAAATACCATCAGTTTCTATTGCATGAGTCACGCCCAACATTTCTCTACTGCGGGCTGATCAGTCTCAACAATCACAGAAAAATCACCATTTATTTATCTTGATTACAATTTATATTAGAACTGTACTGCAGCTGATAGGTGATAGACTGTGTGGCAACACATGTTTGGCACTGACCAGTGTTGGTCTGATGGGAAAGACTGAGCCAGCATATACTTCAATAGGTTCCAGATGCAGTGCAAATCTCACAATTATTCATGGTAGTTATAAACAGTGTCCCTCATCGTGAAAAGAGAGAAGACATTCCACGCTGAGAACCTCATTCAGCCAAACTGAACACTTAGTGTTCAAACAATGGTGTGATTCAGGAGAAAATCTTTAGTGAAAAATGTTTGACTTTTGACAGAAGAGGGCGCTACATACCAATTGTACACAAGAAGCTCATAGCTTATTTGCCCGTGACTTTATTGATGTTGTTCTTAGCAAAAACCAAAAGCAGCAGCACATAGTTACAAGATTATGGGCAAAGGTTAACATGTCAAATGAGAGCAAGAGTGAGCCAGTAGTGAAACTGACCTTAGGCACATGTTCACACTAAACACTGAGCACACCTGGACCAAGTCTGCACAGCTCATAACTCAACCCAGACACTTTTACTGTCAGGAATCCCAACAAACAAATTGCTTTTAAGCACAGTGCTGTCTGGCAAGTCCACCTGTGATACTGACCACTTACTGGTCACAGAAACCATACTTGTGCACTGCTGCAAACTAACAAAATTACTTTGTTTAAAAAAAATAAACAACAAAAAGGAACAAGTCCCCAAACAGTTTCACAACTTCCAGTTTGCTGGGGAAACAAAGCGATTACTTTATTTTAGGTCTGTGCACAGTCCAGGAAAACTTAGACTGCGAATCAAACAGACCACAGACAACTCAAGAGTACAGCTTTCACAATACATCTCACCAAGTTTTTCTCCCTCAACCGTCACCAGCTGGCATCAGTGTTACACAGGCTCCATCCAAGGGAGAAATGTCTCCTCCCAGCTCTTTGAACCAGTACACGTCTGAGACTCAAGTGGGAGCTGATGCTGGAGCTCGATGCTGACACAGTGGCACTGATGGAGTCAAAGATTTGTGCTTCCAATGCCAGCACCCGCTTCCAATTCAGCAACTCTTTGAACAATGTCTCTGTTCTCAATTGAGTCCAATTTTCCCTCTTCTTTTTCCTTAGTGAGTGGGCAGATTAGTGGTGCGTGCCAGGAAGCCTTTACCAGAAACGATCACTGGGACGTCTCCCTGCAATTTCTCCCAGGATAAACTCAACATAATAACTGCAGGCTCATTTGATCACATATTTCATATCATCAGAGTACACGAACAGAGACGTCCATGTCCTCTCCTGCTGTGAACCACTCTCAAGGGCATATACCTGATAGACATACCTGGTTTGGGGATTCTTTCAGGAAGACCTAGTAAAGCCACACAGTATGTACATGAGAATCCACACTAATGGAAACCATGTTACATAATGTTACATAAGTGTCTGGCTACTGAATGTAAATCTTTCATGGTCTCCAACAGTAGAAGAATTACAGATAAAATCACAACTCTGATCTATGAGACTCAAGAGGAATGCAATGAAGTAAAGAAAAACAAAAGGAAGAGGGAGAGAGAGAGAAAAAAAACAAGTGCTCCACTGTGACCGGCAGTATGCAGCTGTGATTGAGCTTGACCTTAGAAAGTTCAAAAAAACTTCAATCTCCCATCACAATCATCCATTCTACAGCCTCAGACGCTAGCCTTTTATAGCTGTAACCATGGCATGGCTGGCAATGGCCTTAAACTCTGCTCCCCAAAACATCTTTGTTCTATAGTCATCCCTGTTATATTTTAAGCCATCAAATTATTACACACAGCTGATCTCAGCATTAGAATGTATTTGGTAAACTGCATCATGGCAGAGCCAACAATGCTCCCATGTTTCATGCACCAATAAACTTAGGGTGGGGCACAGGCGCGCTGAGGAAAGCCTATTATTTTGTCTTGGATGGGAGCATGGTTCGGAGATGGCAGAGACCACTGGAGAAAATCAGCCAGTTCTTCCCGGTTCCTTTGGCTGGTGAGAGGAGGAAGCTCTGATTAAAGCTGCACTGAACTGTATAATCAGGAGCTCGTAGTCAACATACTCGGGATCATTAGTGCAAGTCACTGGTATGCTGTGCTGGTTTTGAGCTGCATATACAACTGCCAGTTTCATCACCTTCTTCACTAGCAAGGACCAGACAATCAACAGGTACGATTAAGTGATTTATTGATGATCGAAACAGAAAGATGTACGAGGCTTGCCGTTGCTGAATAGACATTCGAGGCGTTGTGTGGAGGCTACGATAGGGTATTTATGGAAATGCTGCGATGACGTGGTTGATGTGTGGTCCCGCTCCTGAAACTCTGCTAATTAGCACCACTTATGAGTGATGGGGTCCTACATAGACACTACTTTCTGCCAAAGTTAGATAAAAAAAAGAAAAAAAAAAAGTTTGGTATTAGGTTGTTAGGTATTCAATATTTTGCATGCGAGATCCCTATATGTGCTTTTTTTCACAGTTTGAAGTGGGAGGGATTTGGTTGGAAGATCATTGATTTCCATGCACCAATCAAAGCTGATTGCCGAAGGCAATTTTTCTTCAAACTTCAACTTTGATTATTGCATATTTAGTGATAAGCACTTTGTAACTTGTTTTTGAAAAGTGCTCTACAAATAAAGATTATTATATATTGAATCTTGTAGAGAGATATTTAAAAAAAAAAAGTTTTCAGGGGCTTTAATGTTGAAATCTTTAACTTTCTGCAGGATGTGTTCCTCTGCAGCAAGCCCCCAGGAAGTGCGCAGGGCTTTGAAGCCAATTTCACATAGTGGCCAAACAGTGTAATTACAACTTCCACATCTGTCGCGTGACGCAAACAGGCCCAAAAATTATTTCCCCCATAGATTCATTGTCAAAGACACGTCTGTAATTCAGCAGATAGTTTTTAAATAGGTACATGTGATGTGAACGCTATGCAGAGGATCTGAGTAATTTTACACCTGGAAGTTGAACATTTTTGCTTCATGCGTCACTGAGCAACTTTCATAGGAATCAACGGGGCCCCGCCTCCAACACTGTATCCAGTTCTCTTTATACATCCATGCTTTGCAGTGGCAAGACATCTGCAGCAAAGATGGCAGACTAGTTGTGGAAGGTTGTGATGAAGCCTGCTGTTTATTTCAGTCATCCATCCACTTTCCATACCTGCTTTATCCCTGGCAGAGGAGAGGGAGATTGAGCTCATCCCAGCATGCATTGGGAGAAAGACAAGGTACAAGTTCAAGTTCAATCTTTGTCGCACCAGGGGAAGTTTTATTTGCAATAGGGTTAAAACAAACATACTTGTGAAAAACACATCTTTGTTTGGTTGAAGATGGAGCTGCGCGAGTAGAGATGTGCAGTAGTGGACTGTTTGTTTTTGTTTTTTCCCCCTTGTGTCAGCAAAATGTGACATTAACATAAAAATCCTAACATGAACGTGTCACTCCTGGTATACTTGCACTGTTCTGAATGTACTTTATTGGTCAACAAAGACAGGTGTAACCTGACAAGCCATATTTCTCAAAGCAGGAAATTGTATTACTTAATTTGAACTTGATTTAACACCATTAGATATAAACAGCTTTAAAAAAAAAAAAAAAAAGGTTGTTAGCATTTTTGGATGACTGAAGCTATAATGCCGGACTTTTACATATAAGTGAATGTCTGTTACATTCAAGCCCTTGCCTAATGAGTTTACATAATACTGATTAAGCCTATTGCCGTAGGCAAATCACTCTACTACCTTCGCAGTATGCCGGAGTTTTTAAATCTGGTGTCGATGGACCACCAAAAATGATGCATTTTACGTCAGCCAGCAAAGATTGTTTTGCCAGAGCCGAAGAGGGGGGCAACCCAGAGCCATATAGAGAGCTGCACAATACACCACTGGTGTAAAAGCAGCAAGGATTACAGTCAATAATAGAACAGCAACCGAAGGCGAGGGTAAATACGGATAACCATTGGTACATGAATGTTGTGTTACTGCTCTCGGACAGGTCGGTATTTGTTTAAATTTATAACCTAATTTAAAACTTTGGCAATTTATTTCAAATGCATTGTTATATTTGTTGAATTTTTATCTGTGGCTGTCACAGGACTGTAATAAGAACAGCCAATGAAATGATTGGCCGGCTTAACTACCTGTGCACTCACTGCGTGTGGAATGGATTGGCTTTGGAGGGAGTAGGATTTTTTCAGTTGGATACTTTCAAAATCTACGTGTCTCTTGCTAGTCCTCCAATGTTACCTACCCAAGGTTTAAGTAAATGACTGACCAAGTGTGACTGGTGATGTCTCACAGTGGGAATCGAACCCAGGTCTCCCACACCAAAGGCAAGCATCTTATCTATGCGCCTTCACCACCCCGTCCAGAACGCAGGTGAATCACTCTAAAATGAAAAACAAGCCTCTGTCTGCGATTGGCCACTTCAAGGCACAAATAAACAGGAAATGGTGAACTGAAGTGAAGGCAGCTGTTTCAGATCAAGGCACATGGGAGATGTTGGGGACAGCGCCAGTGGAGGAGCCTTCAGTCTGGCTCCAAGCAAGCCACTCTGCATCATCATTACCACCCTGCATCTTCAATTACAGGGCCTGGGCCAGCAGCGCACAGCAGCGATGCCTAGGAGAGTTTTTATTTTGGGAAGCTTGGTGCTGCTGTAAGAAAGTGCTATAACTGCTCTTTCACTGTCTCCACCACAGACATGACTGCTGTACAACAATGAGGCGGGGTACAGCAGACATCCTGAGCTGGGTAATAATCAGAGCTGTGTACAGTGTTTCCTATCCAGCAGCGTGCACTGGTGGAGGTCCAGAGCAAAGACCCGAGGCTGATGGTAACCTACTCGTTATCCACTGTCACTGATGAATCCTGCCTTGTAATTATGTCTGAGCGATGGTGCATTAGCGTGTCCATATTCTGTAACAAATAAAACACAGCTGAACACAGTACATCATTTTATATCAAAATTAATGTCATTAACATTCTTTACCTTTTTATTGCCTCATATCCCGCTGCTGCTGCTTTATGACTGAAATGCTGATCGGAATAATGATAGGACAAGAGCAGTGGGCTGATGGGTGGAGACTGACTACAGCTCCTATACAGGTTGCTTCAAGTGATGAGCCCAAATCCTCTATTCTACAAGTTCAACATTTAATATACACAATCTGTCTAGGGGATCCAGTTTTCTAACATAGGGCATGCTTGTTTAACTTTTTCAAAATAGGGATATAATCTTAATATACAGCCCCCAGTCCAAACTGCTGTACATGGAGTATGCTTTAGAAGTCAAGCACAATCTTCTCAAACCTCTATACTTTCTACATATAGATTCTTGGCCCAGGATTACATTATTCCATGTTATTGAATACTACATAAAATGACAGATCTTCGTCATGCCAATGCTTGTACCGCCCCCTCTCTCCATTCATTCACCGTGGTTACACATCAGACCGCTCCAGATATAAACCATATGTACAAGATTAGAGGCCAAATGAACAGCAGAGAGGTAATGAAGACAACAGGATGACAGTGAGTATACGTAAATTCCCTCTGTGCATTATTGCTGTGTCAGCTAAAATGGAGCCGAGGTTAGTGTTTTTTTAAAACTTTCTACAGTTTCCATTCTTCTCAACGCAAAAAAGACACATGAATGATACAGTCAAGAGTTCAGAAAGTGCTGGAGGAAATGTTTGGCGAAAACAACATCAGGTAAAAGTTTGTGTGCCCAGGATTCCTGAAGCTCAGCACATGATGAATGTGGATGAACCTGATTGTGCCATTACAATTCCCACACACACACACAATGAATACTCATTGTCTCATGTGATCATAGTGTAGGTGGGTCTGAGGGAGGCACTCACCCACACTGCCACCAAAACTTAGAGACACAATGAGGAATGACTAAGAGTGTTTATTTATTCACAAAGGGTGCTACAAGCAACACATTTTTCATCCCTATTAAATTCCCGACATGGCTCCGACTGGAGCAGCATTTCAAGCCCATTAAACATCTGGAGTATATTATGGTTGGACTAAAATTGCTGGACTTCATGATACTTTCAATTTATGGTCGCCTGGATATCTCTGTTCATATGCATCAAAAGACGATAACAATTAAAAAAAGCTGAATTTAAACCAAGTGCGCTGAAAATTGTCATGAGCATGAAATCTTGATATGGTGCCACTTTTAACAGCTCATCAGGGAAAATTCCTCCATAAAGGGATAGAGCTCTAATGGTTAATGAGCCTGACAGAAACGCAACTGCAGTAATTAAGACAGACCATCTGGTATGCTTCACTCTCTGGTTTCATAAAAAGGTACAGTAACTACTGTATAACAGGACTACAGTATGACTTATAACGCAATACAACATGATGGAGGACAGCCAAATACTTACATTTCTACTAGAATTTAAGTGAATGTCTAAAACATAAATCTAAAATGTAAGTTTAAAAAAACCAAAAAAAAAAAAACCAAAAAAAAAAAAAAACCCTGCAGTTGCCATTTTACCTGCTGAACAATTATGATTTATGACCAACAAATGCAGCCATAGTAACCATCACCCCAAAACGTAGATGTTGTTCTGTGTAAAACTTGGGGAATATATGCTGACATTTCTGTTTTTGCTGGCATGAATAAACTGAGCGTTATACGTGTCGCTCCTTGACAACAAGGTTTGGAATGTTAACATACCGTTCAACCACCTTCGTAAACACCAACTAGCTAAAAGGCCCATCTCTCCCGGTCAACATTTCCCCATAAAACTTGCAGGGCCGAGTGTCCCCATGAGTGTGCCCGGGGGCCTGGAAAGCACAGGGAATCAAAAGTGCCCCAGTTTGCTTTTCCACTCCAGGGGAAAGAAAAACAGACACGCTGATCAATCAGTGGGGATGAGGAGAGGCATGCTGCCCTGCGAGGTGGCCACAATGGACCCCGAGCTTAAAAGCTACAAGTCCATGTGAAGACCTCACACTGTCCAGTCACAGAGCTCACTGTGCAGGGAAGACGAAGAAAACATCCCTCCACCTTAGCCACAGCCAGCACCACTCCCCCAACACTGGCTTGGCTTAGCAGAGCTCTGGCCTGCCAAACCAAACAACAGCCCCACTCATGTGAGACCTGAAATAGTACATTATTCCAAGCAATCATCGTCAAGGAAAAGATTTGCATGTCTGCATTTAGTGCTGGAGGAGAAGCCACCACAGGTGAGGTGCATTTACCTCTACTAGTGTCCAGTCTTGAAGACTTTCCAAAAACTTCAATCTTCAACCAACAGTGCATACACTATACATTTTTACATTATGACTCAATTTAAAAAAAAATAAACTTAGTCCTATTCCTGCATGCCAAGTATCCATTTCTGCTCCAAAGTGATGACCACAGCTTTGCACTCTAGTCAACCACAACCTCCAGAATAGAGCAGGACAAAGCCAGCTGCTGGCATGCAGGCCTTCTGTGAGAAGACTGGTGGATAGAGAAATGTAAGGGATAGTGGATGTATGGATGGATACTTACCCTGCCCTCTTTGGATAAAGAGCTTAGTGACACATGTCATACAGCAAAGTGCAATCCACCCAATTTAGGATAAAGAGGAAAGGTTTGGTTTGCACAGGGCCAGGGCTGAGTGTCACCCTACAGGAGCTGGCTATCATACACTAGGGGGGATATTTATAGTAAGTAACCACCCTATCCCAGCACAGAATCAGGCAGCCCACTAAGGCCAGCCTCGGGAACCTCAAAGTGCGGCAACTACAAACCCAGACATTGAGCCGGGTCGTAATGGCCCAGTGACGGGTCAAAGCAGTTTAGCTTTGGCCCTGCTCATTGAAACAGAGATCCTGTTGTGGTCATTCCTGATGATATAAACAGACGCTCTGAATCATGACTGTGGCCGGCCAGTTACAATCGCATGCCAAGAGTCCAAGAATCTAGGGTGCCTTTACTCTTTTTGTCATGGTGGTGTGGTAGAAGATATTCAAGTCCATGAACACAGCCAGTCACATCATGGCATGACAAAACAAAGCACATCAATGTGTTGGAAACAAGGGTTGCCAACACATGTCTATAGCAAATCTCTACAGTTTTCTTTGCATTTGTCTGATCTTTCAAGGCGAATGTTCACGGTAAACCGGTATGTTGGGAATATTGCTTCAGGACACTTCATCAGGGTGAATGCTTCTTGTAACAAGGACTTGAACCCACACCTTCTGATTAACGATTACTTTCCTTATTCAGTGCAGTACCCTTTAGAGCTTGTGCTCAAGATGTACTGTATAGATTTCCTGTTAAACACTCACATAGCCAAATATTTACAGTTATGGGAAAGGTAAAGGTCAATGCAGATTTTCATGTCCCATTCTAAAATTGCTTTGCATTACATGAAGTGCATGAAAATCAAAGCGTTGTGCAGGAAGTTTAGACTCTGTGACTAGGTACAAAGGCTATTGTTGTGTTTGAGTAGCCTCTGGGCTGAGCACAGTGTTGTGATGGTTAAGTACAGTTTGGGAATGTCAGCAGGCTCCCTGGTGTCCACTCTACTCCATCCTGACCCCCGTCTCTTCCAGCTCCCATCACACAATGACAGGCCTTGTGACGCGAGGGGAAAAGCAGCACCAGCCTTCCACAGCCTCTGCCATCACAGCCACTATTGTATACAGGCCTTTTCTCAGGATATCCAACACCCTGGAAAATGGGGGATCCTGTTGCGCATCCCACTCTCCTCACTCAGGGAGCCAAAACAGGGGTGGAAAAGCCTTTTAGGAGCTTTTCAGAGAGGCTGATCAACTGATACAGCAGCGCTCTGCACCTCTCAAGCAGGACAGAAGCCCTTGTGATGGAGGCTTCACTTCTTAGCGCTCACTGGGATGCTGTGTTCCTGCCAGCCCGAGCAGCATAATGCACAGTATGCTCATGGCAGGCTTCTTCCCAGCCTTTTCCCCCCACCAAGAGCTCTGAAAGAACTCCACTCACTAATCACAGCAGTGCTGCGGGAGGCTCGTCACCACTTTAAAACCAGGGTAGACATCGCTTGGAGGAAGGGGTCAGCCAAAACCCACAACTCTCATCCACTAGGCTGGATGATGGTAAACACTGAGGCTGTCAGACATAGACGGCAGAGCAAGCAATCCAAATCAGTTTGAAGATCAGAAAAAGTAAAAAAAAATAAATAAAAAAATTATAATTAAACAGAGCTGTGATTAAACATCTCAAATTGCAGTCTTCTCAAAACATTAATTCAAAGATACTGAATAAAGACTTAAAAAGCCACAAAAAGCCAAGCTGACATTGGAGCAGAGGAAGATAGAAGGAATGTTAGGTCTCCCAAAGGCTACAGGACAAGAACGGATTCCAATATAAGAAAAATGAGAATAAAATATGGTAAAAATGGTAAGGAGAATGGGAGAAAAGGAGACTCCATAAACACCACAAAAATGCAAGGCTGTCCCGGACGGACAGCTTTGACAGGAGCGCACTCATTCCTAAGGGCTCACTGATGGAGCTCCGAGCCACAACATAGCTCCTAATGTGTTTCTTGGTAGGCCAATACGGAAGTGTGCTCCACCATGGTTTGCTGCCCACAGCCTCACTGTAACTCCACAGTGGGTTTTTGAATGTGGTTTTGGATCGACGGTGAAAACATCAGCATCTGTATAACAGATATCTACAATGCCTTGACTGAGAAATAATACAATGATAAACCTAACGTGCAATATCAGTAAGCTGAATTGAGTGCGAGTACTTGACCCATTTAGACCACTAGACCGTTTAGCTAAAGGACCAGATTTAAACTCTTATAAAGACAATTTATAGCTACATTTTAGGAGCATTGCCCTTTCATTAGGTTGGGGCATTCACAAGAGACAAATTAAAAACAATATTTAAACAGAAAAATTGAAGCAGCAGAGGCCAAGATATCCTGACTTTTGGTCCCTAGTATGGGTCACGCTCCAAAAGATTGAATCCAACATTTCCCATAATGCATAATGCTTAACTCTCTCATTTTAACCCTCTCTGCCTGGTAAATGTATAGTCAAACTCAACCCCCAAGTTTGTAACACAGGCTTCCGATTACATTTAAAGGCTCGAGCCCAATTCAAAATAACCTTGATGACATCATCATAAGACTTTAAAAAGCCCCCTACAGAGCCGCAGAAGACATAATACAGCTGTCTTAGCACATGTAAAAATCTGTGGAGTTGCCCTTTAAAAAGAGCCAACACACAATTAGAATTTCAAATTGTTTAATTTAAATTACTTTTTAGTCAAGGCGGATCCATAGCACCGAAAAGCTAATTCACTGTGTGTGTAAAGGACTTGACACTAAGCGACTTTATCATCTCCAGTCCTTTCCAGCCTACTGTCTGCCAGAGGCGTCGTAGTCCAAATGAACATCACATATCACACTCATGTCAGTTTAATCAGCGAGCCAGTCAGAGAGCTGATTCATGTCTGTACACACAGACATCCTGCATACCCTCCCCGCCCGAAAACAACTTGGAAGGAGACAACACACCATGTGGCTTGGCAGTCACATAAAATTAGTTATTAGGAGCTACTCTGGCCCTAAAGACCATTTTGTTGGGAACAGATTGACCAAAACAAAATACTTTGATCAAAGACTGGTCAAAAATGTTCTGAAAAAGTAACGACAGCAACCCCAACAGACCCACTTTTACCCCAGTTCCACCATGGCTAGACTAGTTCATCTTTCTCCCAGCGTGAAAGAGATCAAAACTACTCTGACGTAAGCATCCAGTCACAAAGACTGGACACCATTGTGAGTGACAGTGCATCTGAATCTTATTTAACATGTAAACAACACAAAGAATCCCAAACTCGAAGAGAAACTTTAAAAATGGACCTTCTCAGCCAGCTGCCTCTCTTGAATGTTTTGAAGTTCAAACCTCTGCATATTTATCTAACTTCATGTAATGTCCAGAGTTATAAAAATGGCTGGGATTCCTTGTACAAAAAGGTCTTGTATGTTTTTTCCTGCTCTGTCATCTCACATGTTCTATCTTCAGTGGGACCCATGCTTGAGACTAACCATCTAGGCATAGCTGAAATAGCTCATGATGAACTTTCCCACAACATTTTCTCTCTTTAACTCACTGAAGTCTTTCCAGACGCCCGAGTCCCCCTTCTCGGTTTTTTTGCTGGAATGGTAAATAAGCACAGCATAGTTTGGTTGTAGTCTCATGATAACCCCAAGTCCATATTTTACCGCTTACAGAGACTAATGAGTCTCCATTCAGACAACTAAAAAGGTTAAGGCCATTGTTTTGAAAGTAAGGCGCTGAATGAAACAGCTCCAGACTGTTGTTCAACTTAATGTCAGATATTTTCAAAGACTGACCTTTGAAGTTTATACACTCCCTGCTATAAAAATGTCAAAACCTTTCTGTATCCTGCCTTTGCTGTGAAGTCTACATACAGTACACTGGAGTCCACAAACCTTTTGTAGGGCATCTTCTGTGGCATCAGAAAGTAACAATTCAAGAGGAAAGGCTAAGAACTGAAATACATTATTCTTACAGACTGGGAGAGTGCAGTCAAAATAAATACATCTCACAGAGCTCAGCACAGACAAAAAAAAACCCTTCAGCTGCAGCCTAAAACCGCAGCTACAGATGACTGACAGGTTGACTTTGTGGGGACATAACATTTACATGTATTTCTTCAGTATATTGTACTCCAGCTCCTAGATCCTAAACCTGTATGTGCGCCATGATACCCAGGAAATCACCCCATCATTATCGCACCATCTAAAGAACAGCAAACTTATTTTTACAGCAGTGACAGTACAAAGACAGGAACACAACAAATTCCTCTCTTGTTTCTGTTTGGCGTAGAGAGTAATTTCACGCTCATTAAGAACCAATTGTCCTCATCTAATTAAAAACATTTTATAGTTGGAATTCAGCTGTTTTTCTTTTGCAGGGTGGCTGGGTGACTTAAATGGGACAACTCTTGACTGCATATCTCAATAGGCGGAAAACATTTGCTTTAAAACTTACAAAGGAATACATAGAGAACTTGGTGAAGAAACAATGGAAACTAACCTGTGATAGTGGTCTGGACAGCCTGTGACTCTTCTCTTCTGGAGACCATGAGCGCAGCTGGACACTGGAACATAAAGACAACCGAGCTTCAACAATACATGATTTTGGGGTGGGCAATAGGATGATACATACCGTGAGACTGACAAATGTCAACCCTCTGAGCTTCCTTCAAATTAATATATCTGGATACATTGAAAGTTACTGTGGACCACTCCACAAATCAATAAACAGGACTGACCAGAGCACTGAATGGTGCAAAGCTTTACTTGCAATATTGGATTTGTATATCATTAGCGTTTGCTAGATTAGCCAAAAATAGATATTCCTGTCTAGTTTTAGCAAATGAAGTATATTAACAATATATATCGATAGTAATATAAAATTATATATACACACACTGCAATACAAGATTTCATTTCTATCGCTCTATTCATAAGTTTTCATTTACACATAGTTCTACAGGTTCCTCATGGGGATGCACAAATTCTAATTTGATGCAACAGTAAACTTTTAATTTTGAGGAACCACAGTAGTTTAAATTATTTCTATACTGAAAAGTCAGACTGATTTACTGCGCAATGTGACTAACAAGATATACTGTCATGCCATGCTCAGAGAGAACGTGGTGAACGTTCCACATTCTGCCTTTTGTTCAAATGAATGCAAACGGTGGAATGTGATATCCTGTGCATATCCTTTGTTACTACAGTACAATCCCATTGCCCCACTTTCTGTCTGTTACTCCCATACCTATTGACTCTGGGCCTGTTGTGGAGTCAAGAGACCACTTGTTGCAACCTTTTGTCCATATATAAGCCTATTTGAGCAGTGAATGGACGGGTTTCTGAAAAGGATTCAACTGTCCATCTGAAATTTCAAGCTCTAAAATGTCCGGAGACTCTTTTTCCTGTCCGTAGTGAAAGGCTGAGGCATCTATCCAACAACTGCAAATGTTACAAGCAAGCCAATATTGACATTCCACTGGAGCTTTTTTTAAGCAATTTGTTCATGTAAATTCCAGACTTTGCAGTACAGTGTGGATTCTTCTTGACATTAGTGACCGTGTTCAGATTTCTAGATATTTTATCTGCCTGCTTGAACATTGCAATGCTGATTTCCAATACAGCATGTCAAGTGAGCTACCTCTTGTTGGTGGTCGGTGTCAGCATCTCCCTCTTCCCGTCTGGGCTGGCAGAATAATCTGGTGAATAAGGTCCAGGAGACAGCGATGCAGGGCTGGCAATGGTATACTCTCTGTAGTTCTGATTCTCATCTCGACTCACTATTACTGCCTCCTACAGAACATAGGAGTGTTACTCCATTGGTATCTGTTGAACGTAACTTGATCTTCACAACTGCATTTTTGCTATACAAGTAGCGAAAGGCTTAATTGAGCATAATAGACACCTGTGAGAATGTCAGCAGCACACACAAGTACAGAGAAGTAAATGCATTCCTCAAACATGTCTACATATTGTATTGAGTACTGTACGCAGTGCTTTGGGACTCATTATGATCTCAATACAACACAGGAAGAAGTACTAAATCACTGCAATGTCTTGTATTGCTTCCATCTTGAGGACTGTGAAATAACCAGATATGTAATAAACAGATGTGTGATGCATGCAATTTGCAAAAATGAAGCAGCATACCCTCTGTAGTCATAACAACACATTATTCAAATAACACAGGCACTTGTAAGCAATGATGTGGATCAAAAAGACAGAAAACACAGTTCTGGAGATCAGTTTGGTGTCCAGTAATTAAGACAAAGTGTAGACAGATTAAAGCTCCTGTGGAGCTGCAGCACCGACCTGGAAGCGTCCGGTGAGCTGCTCAGGGTTACTGATGCCATTGGTCTGTCCAGGGCTGGGAGGATCAGGTCTTTAAAGACAGAAAACCACATAAATCAATTGGCTGACAACATTGATGATATCTGCCTAACAAAGGTTTCATTCTCAATCTATTTAGCATTTAGGGATAAAGTCTGATCACATCAGTGAGAATTTAAAAAACAACAAAAAACTGAGGCAGTAAGGAAGTTGATGTTAAATAAACAAACATTTAAATCTGGTCAAAATGTCATAAAGGACAAGCTAATGTGCTCAAAAGTATGTAATGTGTTCAAGAAATTGCAAGGAAAATGCTGAGTTCTGCTGATTGTCTAAGGGTGAACTTATTTTAAAGTGCAGTCTAGTAAAAACCAAAACAATTTTTTGACATCCCTTTTGCTAACGTCCTGGCAAGCATCCATTGGTATGTTCCCATGAATCCGAGATTAATGCTGACGCTTTAGCCCTTTTGAAAATATTCTCCCGATGTATCTCGTCTTTCCAACTAGTCACTTTGGTTTTACTTTCTTAAATATAAAACACATTTGGTAAGCAATTCCATCACTGGTTTTGGAGGGAAAAAAATTTGGGCAGTATATGTGCCAATGCAAACACACAGTGCCCCCCTGGCTGCAGGGCCAGAGGCTGACTGGCTTTTGGTGGGCCCGGGGTAATGAGGCACACAGGAAGGCCTGGATGCCTGTGGTAAATCATCCAGAAACACACCTCTCGTGGCCTAGGCTCCGCATACTGTGTACAAGAGAGGGATGGCAAGAAGATGAAAACTGATACAGCAGCCTTGAGACATTTCTTCCTGTAGGGGAGATATTAATGTGGCAGGCCTGAAAAACTCATTGCGTTGAATTAGGAACTGCAGAGCTGAAAAAATGTTCACCTCGTGCTTTAAACTTCCATGTACCTCAAAACACCAGAGAATGTAATGTTGTGGTCTTTAGACAATGAGACGTATTTTATAGGTCGGTGAGCAAATCAGTGTGTAGTCTTCTGAGAACGGAAATATTAAAAAAAGATTTAATACTGACCACAGTTCAAAAGGATTCAAATCCATAAGAAGCAAAAGGCACATACTTTGTAATGAGCTGTGACCAGCATTTAGGACCATGCAAGCCGCTGCTTTATGGGATATCGGCTAATGTTGGAAATGTTTTTATACTAGTGCTGGGTTTCTGTAATGTTGCCAAAGTGAACAGTTGACAAAATAAGCCAAAGTTCTCAAATATTTACTTCTGTTCAAATACAAGTAGACACACAAGACCTCTGCCTAAATAAAATTGGCAACATTTTTTAAAAATCAGGAAATTTCTGATCAAAGAATAAGTTAACAAAACTATGAATCTGACAAACTTTCAGGTATTTGGTCTTTTTGGGTGGGAGGTTTATGTTAAAGTGTTTTTGTGGAATTTTACCCCCCCCCCCACACACACACACACACACCTTTCTTCTTCTTCTTCGAGAGAGAGACAGAGGTTTTTGGTTGACGTGACATCATCCTCAAGAAGGGGTGTCACGAGATCTTGTGAGATTAAATTGTGACGATATTTCACGTCAGGTAAAAAGCTGTTTCACAAGACTCACGCAAGTGACATTTTTCACACGCTGTCAAGCCATACATTAATTTTCTCATGCAGTGAAATACAACTATATAACTGATAACTCCACCCAGCTGATTGACACCAGCGTAACCCACTCGCGCAGACAGCTGTGACGAGTGGTAATGTAGCTGATAGAGTTTTGCAACATAAACATTTAAAAACTGAAGCCAGTCTTGCTATTTGGAACTGTGAGCTGCACTTTATCGGAGCTGCAGAAGTTAACGTGTGTGCGGATCTGGGGTGAGATTGCTGCCTTATCAAAAGTGTTTCATTTACTTTCGGTTTCAAATGCAGCATGAAGTCCCAAACGGTCTGAAGGGGAGGACGTTACTACCAGCGAGTTTTGAACATGTGCAGAAAATTTCCTGAAACACAGGAGCTAATAACGTCCAGGAGTTTATAACTAAATTAAAATTTAATAATTTATCATTGAGGTGACTAAATCATGACTCAGCAGCGATGATATGAGAAAAGTTGATCTACAGGAGAAATGGGTCTGAAAACAGTACAGAATGACTGAGAGGTGCACTGCATTATATTCTGTTATAGTTTGGCTATAGAGTTTAAATTTTCACCTGTCATGTGAATTTTGTGTTTTTCTTTATATAAATTAATAAAAATCACCATAAACCGGTGCAGAAAAATTCATCAAAATTCAGGAAATAAAATGTTTAATGCTCAAAATTTTCATATAATTCAGCATTAAAGATTTTTTTAAAAAATAGTGTTAAAATCTTGTTCCGTCTCCATCGAGAACCCAATCTTGAATCTCATCGGTTCAGTTTCTCGTCACACCCCTATCCGCAAGGCATCAAAAGCACAATAAATACCAAACAAGGAGCGGCAAACAAAGCCCAGGGTCAATGACAAGACAGTGATGGTGTGGTTGCTTTGTCATGTAAAAATAGTCCCAGATAGTCAAGTCTAGGATGAACATGTCGTTGGATGCACCAATAAACCTCTGCATACACGCCTAAAAACAACATTTTCTATTCTGAGGATGGGCTGGTGCTAGCTTCTTCCAGTGGGCAACACCATCTGTGTGATGACAGCTAGTATCCATATCACTGTTGGTTTGAAAAGAATAAGCTGCCAACCAGATGTTGGGGCTAGAAAAAGGGAGCATTCTCAACTAAGCAAAGAACAAATCAAACATTACAGATTTGTGCCACCCAATTAATAAAGCTTTTGAGAGCTTGTCTGACTGTAATTCAAACAGGTAATACGCTTGATGGGTGGCATTAAGACAGGAGCCTGTGAGGTACAAAGTTGTTTTGGTGCTGAAATCCACTGAGTGGGATTAAAGACATGGCAGAACTACACAGTGGCATTGTCCTAGGCAAGCAAGGAGTAATGGTGTTGTTTCTGGCTTGGTAGGAGACATGAGGTCAGCAGGGAAAAATTCACTCACATGGACGCAGGACATCCAAGGAGGAAGTATGTGAAAGCGCATGTGCGTGAGTGTGTGTATGTGTGTGCACACACAGTAAGAGAGAATGTCTAAGTAAAAGCGTGACGGGGGCAACACGGACAAGAAATTAGAATTTTAGGGTGAACTTTTGATCAAAATGCCCGCCAAGAGCAATCCTGACTCAAAGGAAAACCGTTTTAGTAGCCAACTCCCTGTCATCCAAAGAAGGTCTTGGCAAATTTCAAAACAGGGTTTATTAAGATGGACCAGGGAAGGGAACTGTGTGGCTCTCATTCATGCTGGCATTTCCCCTGATTACAATCACTTGTTTTGTTTGTACAGTGCTTGCATGATAAAGTTTAAAAGAGTGTAAAGAAAGATTGAAGCTGGGGCAGCTGTGGTCTTGGCACAAACAACAAAAATTAGGGAAGATATTCAGATGGGGAAGCTGCAGAGGGTTGCATGGTTCTGTAATGTATTTTTTTTATGTTTATATATCCAACATATACACAAAATAAAACTACAAGTCATGGTAGCAGTAATATTTTTAAAGTATATTATAATATTTTTATTTTAAAAGTTTACCTCTCCACCACAAGCTGCAGCTGGGTCTTTGAATTCTTGATCTTGTTCTGGGCCTCCACGTTCAGCATGTCGGCCGTGTTTTCCCCGTTGATCTCCAAGATAATGTCACCAGGTTGCAGGTTTGCCTTCTCTGCCTTGCTGCCACCATTAACCTGTTGAACAGAGGAATGAGATCCAGTCAGGTCTTCCTGGCCCCAGGTCCTGCTCGGAACATAACACTATCAGGAAAGCATAGACAGCTCTCCATCTTATGGCTGTGTGGACAATTTGTCAGTGGCTGACATTCTGCATCGACAAATGAGTAAATGTGATAAGATGTTGATGAGCTTCACACTTTTTTTCCCCTTATCCAACTGTCTCTCTCAACAATTCATAACACTACAGATGCCACAGCGTTTCACACACATGGAATGAGGCAACGCGGGTCCACAGCAGACAGATTCATGACACCCTCGGGGAGAAGTCATTAGTGTGACACTACTTGATGGTTTGACTGGAACTGACCTTTGCAACCAGCCTGACCACATGTCAAAGCCAATGCTATACCACCACATCAGAGGGAATTCCACACTAATGGGCCAAAACGTCCTAGCAAACACTTTCAGCTTGGTTCCTTTGTCCCAGGCCCAAACACACAGGCTTACTAAAACAAAAGGCAAGATGTAGAGGTCGACGCTGCAACTGCATAAACTTGAGAGAAGTACGACATTTGCCACAAACAGCGCTCGCCTTACAATTAAAAACAGAGAGGCAATAAAAGAATGCAAAAATGCCAATCCAAGTCGCATTCTTACATCTCTAGAGGAAAAATGGATGTAAAGAGAATGCCAGTCAACAGGCTGTCTGTCAGTTTAGCCATGCAAAAGGGCAGAAGTGCCATGTCTGTGGGCCCACTCGAGAGACAATTAAGCGTTGCTGTGGTGACCCACAATAGTGCGTGCCTTTTCTGATCAGGACACGCCTGGTTTCACATAAACTAAGAGCAGTTGGGGGTTCTTTTCCAAGGCCTGTGCCCAAGTGAATTGGGGGCAAGCTATCTTTCAGGCCAAGAGGAATAAAAGAGGGCATCCATGACGTCTTTTTGCCCAGCGCCAACCACTTCAGATGGCCCAACCCTATGGCTACTGCTGGGGAGGAGACAAGCCGTTTCTCAAACTGGGCTTTGCAAACTAATTTCAGTGATAAAGTTTCTCCCTCAGCAGGAATGTCACTTCAGAGAACTAGTTTGATATTTGAGACCAGCAAACATGCTAGTGTTTATTGAACAGCAGTAACAAAATCACAGACTTAAAGCCCATTATTCATGGGAAGACATGTTTTTTTAGCATAAGTTGTCAAGAGGCGGCAAACAATAAATGCTTTTGAAGTCAAAGTCTGTGTGAATCACTGGTTCTTCGCCATAATTTATCCTTTAAGGGTCTGCAGAGCTGCTGGGGAAATCTCACTGGAAAAATCCAGGCTAAGGTCCAGGATGTGCAGTGGGCAGAACTGGGTGTCTCTGGCATGCAGAGGTTAGTATGAGTCTGAGTTTCCTGGTGGTGTTTACTGTGTCCTGTCTGCTTACAGTGGTAATGTTTCCGCTCCATCTAGTTCCATCTAATTTATTTTTTACAGTGACTTGGAAAATATGTTCAGTAAAAACAACATGCACATGCTAAAGTACAACTTTACTAATGCACATGTTAATGCATGCACATTAGAACAGAAACACAAACCCACTCTCTCACATACTGCACTCTGGGTTCAGGAACCCCTCATCTCCCACCTCAGCTTCCACTGTACTGTAATCAGTGATTTCCCTCTAATGTAATCTACTTCCATTCTATTCTGACAGGTTCAGTAGTCAAGGAAATGGGTATGAAGCAGCCCATGGACGCAAACAAAGACAAGAAAAGAGACGTAGTGAGGAGGAAGTTGACTTTGCATGACATGCCATTATAGGCTGTGCTTTCACAATAACAGAGGATATGGTTTGATAAAGTGTGACCAGGTTCAAAAATATGGTGGCTGTCGGCGAGTACCTTTGATACAGTTATGGCCTTCTTGAAGTCCCTTCCTCCAAATATCCTGAAGCCCCATGGTGAAGGGCCGATAAGGTTCACTGTCAGCGCCATTTAGTGATCAGGTCAGCACACACTCTTCAAAACCCTGAAAGACAAAAAAAAGAAAAACAGACCCAGTGAACATGAGACTGAGTGTGAACAACATGTGGGACATAAACATGTGCATGGCTGAATGTTTTCATCAGAGACACGTGTTTCTGCTGGCCAGACTTAATATTAGATCAACAGGTGAAGACAGTGAACATTTGCATAAGCCGCCTTTCATCTCCAGGAACACTTCACTTCCACTGACCTAAGTCCCCTTGACATGGATTGTGTAACCACATCAAATCGGAATGGGAAGAATCTGAAACCAAAGGAAACACGACTAACATTGCTAAAGTAAGTGCCAAAGCCTAATAGTTTCATTAAATCCAAATGCTCTTTGAGACAATGACAATAAACGCAAACAAAAAGTTGCGCAAGCGCAGTCTACAAGGGAGGGCTGAACGTTTCTGTGTTTCACTGTGACCAGTGTTTAATGTATATTTAAAGTGGTGTAATAGGACATGACATGTAGCATGGTAGACCTTTAAGAGTTTATAAGAAAGTGTCGTATAAACATGTTTAACAATTCAGTTGTAAATCTATAGTTCCTTAGTGGACATTTAAAATTTGTACGGTCAGGGTTTACAGAAAAATGTACAGCTTTTGCTTTCCACAAAGTCTGTTGTGAATCTAAAACTGTAGCCTAAATCTTGTGTTTTAAAAGAAAAATCACTGTAGATGCCAATGTATAGTGAAGCCATGTGTGGAGTTCTGATTGTTCTTTTCTCTCTTCTGGACCAATTTTTCTGCAGGCCATTAATGTAATATTAAGAAGAAACAAAAAAACATCCACAAGATTTTTTGCTGTGCCTCTCTTTTCCACATGGGACATTTCACTTCCTTTGAACAATATTCTGGGGTTGACAGGCAGCATTGACTATCATGTCATATGTTAAGGCTCCAGGATTCTGTTAAGCAGTTGTTAATTATTTCCATCCATCACAAACATACACAGATACATGACCGGATAATCAAGTAACATAGCTCCCGGGTGTAGATCTTTAATGACTAGTGAGGACTGAGATTCGAAATATTACATGTTGCAAAATTATAGTTGGTGATGACGGTGTTGTACGCTACTGTCTGTAGCTTATGAAGATCACGAGTAAATACTGCGTGCTAAAAGCGAGGATATCTGGTGACCTTGCAATGACATAAGGATTATAATGTCCCCATCAGCAAGGTGCTAAAGGGTAATCAGATGGGTTACAAAACATGATCGTTGACTGATATTGACAATAACTGAATGCCTACATTCTCAATAAACCAGAGCAGAATATGCTTTAAAGCATTTAAATAGTTATGCTGATGTTATTCTCCACTTGCAGAGAATGTGCGATTCAACTGCCAGTTTACTGAGACACTGCTCGTAGTTGTGGATAAAGCTTGTCTGCATGTGGAAACAATGTTCTGTGGCATACATTGATGATGAGATGAGCACTTACAGGTTCATAAACACATCACCACCTGCACAATGCAAACACACAGGGCTGCTGTGTATGTGACTGAAATTCATTTCACTGAGAAAATGTGCAGTTATTTCAGCTGAAAACAGCGTAACAAGTAATACAGGTGCACACGTCAATGGCATAAGCTACCTTAAGTGTAGACGGCCTCACTCGAAAAATGTCTACACCCATACCTGGGTCTGTTGCTTAACTCACAACACAAATAAAGATAGGTCTTCTGTCAACCTCTGAAAGTAAATGCAGAATTTACTCCTTAAAATTGACTGTTATTTTCTACAGAGACAGCGCTTTGCTGGACTTGTTTTCCAGAACATCATTGCAAACTGCACTTTAATTTGGACCTTTTGGTCTTAAATTACCCTACCCATGGCCTCCCAAATCAAATTCAAGTCACTAATGCTTGCATACAGACTAATGGGTCTGCACCCATGTACCTAAACTCCATAATAGAAGCTTACGTTCCTTCTCAGCCACTGAGCTCCAACGAACGCCGCCTGGCTCTGCCATCCCTACACACAAAGCCATCACAGTCCCAGCTGTTCTCATCTGTGACACCACAATGGTGGAACGAGCTAGGACATGCCATCAGAGTAGGAAGGGCGTCTGTCTCCAACTTCAAGAAACTCTTGAAAACTTCTCTTCCGAGAACACTTTCTCTCCTAACTCCTAACCTCTAACATACACTTCCTGTGTCCTTCTTCTATCCCCTTGAAATTCACTTGTATTGATTGCACTTTTTTGTTAACTCTTACTTCTTTCCCCATTTACCCCCATTGTTGTGATATGTGCCATTAGCCCTTACTAGTATTTATTGCTGCTCTTACTAGTATTGTCAGTTGTAAATCTCATGCTGTATTTGATGCCTTGTTTATGCTTGTATGTTGTTCCTCAAATGTAAGTCGCTTTGGATAAGAGTCTGCCAAATGAGTAAATGTAAAAGTAAATTTATTTACTATTTGACTTGAAGGTTAAGGTTGATCCAAAGCACTGCATCCATAAAGTAGTAAAAGCCTGTCAATAGCCATGACTACATAATACAGTTATCAAAGTTTCTAAAGTTATTGAGGAGCAAGCATGGAAAACTTCTGGATAAAAGTGGATCTAGGACATCAGGCACGCTACTTGCCTAAACCCTCCAAACACATTTCATCAGCCGCACATTCCACCAGTGTTTGGGTCACAGTGCAGACCCAGTTAGTTATTAACAGTCTGGCCATTTAGCAGGGTTACTAGGCTCACCATCATTAGGGTCTCTTAATTGCGGTGGCCTCCAGAAATAAGTACAGTTGTGATAATGACAGGGAGCAGCCGCCCCAAAGTTTCCCAGCCATTGGGGGTGTCAATTAGTTCCATGAGCCTCTCCTATAGAGCGGCCATTATCAACAGGGCACCCTGCTAATTCTCCGCGTAAATATTCATGTTTAGTGTCATAAAAATGCTAGTGGTGGATAATGTCAAAGTGAAAGGATGGTGAAAGTATGCAGCAGGGCTGACAAACAGCGGAAAATAAAAACAACACGTAGTGGTGGCGAGGATAAGTGGCACACTCATGGGCTTAATTGGCCACTGATGAGGTTTTAAGACTGTACTGCAGCTCACATAAAACAAAGTGCTGAACACAGTTTGATGAAGCCTCACTATCACACAAAAGTACTGTTGGGCATCTGCCAATACAAAGAAAAGGTGAATTCTGTTCTGGTGACATCTCGCTGCTTTTGCCTCCGGGCCAATTTGGCATTTCAATTCAACACACCCAACACAATGATAAGAATTCTAGTCATTAAGTCATTTCAATGGCTCGCAGTTCAGCATCAGCGACACAGCAGGGACCAGTACGAGAATGGAATCTGGTAGTGTAGGTGTCGTGAAATACTCACTTCTGACTAACACAATGAACAGGTTTTTGACTTTCATTCCTACAGTACATACCAACAAACAGCCGTCTGTCAAGTTTGACAGGCTACAAGAAGAAGCATCCACATTTCCTAGACAGGCTTATCCAGTGGTTCATTCAGTTGAGAGAGTTTTAATTATTATTAATCATCAACTATTTATCTCTATAGTAATTTTTGAAGTGTGCCACTTATCCTCACCACCACTATGTGTTGGCTCTCACCATCCTTTCACTTTGATATTATTCACCACTAGCGTTTTGATGACGCTGAAAAAAACATTTACGCAGAGATTGGTCCTACAAAACAAGTAAATGTCAACTTGGGCTTCAAGACATTGTGATGAGCGTTTTTCCACAATTTCCTCCCATTTCTACATTACTATTAATCAAGAAAATATTCAGCTCATGAATCAATGACAATAATAGTTGACTTGACTCGCCTGACTTTGGGTTATTAGTGAGGCAATATAAATACCTCTGAATTTTTATTTACATGCGGTTGTCCTTACAACATTTAACAAGGGGTTTATGCCAGGTGAGCAGAGGATATCAAGTTTCCTCCACCACTCACAGGAACAGAGGATCACCAAATCTAAAACCTAAAAAGTATTTTATCACTATTTTACAATGAAAACCTTTACTAGCACATGGACTAAACTGATTGTCAAAAATAAAATTTAGGGGATACCCTAGCCATTATAAATTTCAGCTATTAGCAGCTTGAGAATTACAAAAGTATCTGCATTCATGTCATTCAAAGACCCAAATCTCAGTGCTGCCATCCTGCATATGAAGTACACTTTGGGGTGGCAGGATTGATGACATGTCCAAAAGCTAAACCAGATCATAAGGAGTTCAGGCATCACTGCACTCAGACTGTATTTCAGTCTCTATAGGGAGCCTGTCATGTACTGTATGTGAAAGGCCTTTTGGTACTTGTCACATCTATGAGTGAGTGTTGCTACAGGCAAAAGAAAATGTGGAGATGTAAGGGGAAGAACAAGCTTTTCCGAACATTGGATTCAAGACTCATTGCTCAAACATGCAGAGAGCCTCAAGGGTTTCATTTGCAAAACGTTTTCAATAACACATTTTGTGCTCATGGTGAAAACCAAAAGATTTAGTTTACTGACGCTCTCTCAATTTTGGTTAAGCTAAAACAAATATGACCGTTATATTATTGACATTTCATGCTACTCTTTGACATACTGAATGCCATGATGAAACAATTTGTCGGTTATTCTCAGTTTAGGATACTTAATGTATAGCAGAACTTTAAAAAATGCTTTCGGTAACATAAATATACATTTGTCTTTGCTGTATTTGATCTGGGTGTAACAGCAAACAGTGTTCGAGGTATTTCTATTTGTGTCTGAATGAAAACTAGAAAAGACATGCACTACAAACCTAAGTACAACTCCCTGGCGGTCAGGGGCAGTGAGCCTAAGTGTCATTTAGGCTGAGGCTTGTAGACACACAATAACACCCAACTGAAGTGCAATCTTCAATTTAGCATGTTTACCATAACATGAAGTTAAAGGTAGTTTGGGCTGGAGGAGTGAAACCTGCTAACACAAGTCTGAAACTGTGTGTGTAATTTACTGAAGTGTGGCAAAGATTATGATGACTCACACGTGATGAGTCATTACTTTTGATCACCAAAACACAGCTATGGCAACCAGTAGTGAAGTGGACAGTGATGTTAGTATTTAATATTGATAACATGCATTAGATGGAAAGAATACATGGCCTGCTAAACATGTGGCATGAAATGGCTAAAAGTATGTGTGCATTGCAGGAAACCATTACCGTCATTATGCTTCACAAAGCTAATCCTAAGAATTAACACCTCATTTTTTTCCAAGGAATGAAACATTTGGGAAAAACAAGTCGTTAGAATATCTAGTGTAGTGGAAATCAAACATTCATGAAAATTGAATGGCATTACATTATGAGTATATATTTAACTAAACATCTGTATAATAAAATGTCAGACAGCAAAAACCTGGCCACCTACATCAACTCTTCTCCTCTTCCCTGACTGAGACTGTTTTTCTTCTACAGGAATTCGGGGCCAAAATCCACCGAATTGTACTAAACTTGTACTGACTCTGCCGCAAGCTTACACTGACTGATGAACATAGCAGATGCAATACATTCAGCTAAAAGCTCTGGATGAGCTTTGATGCGAAGGAACGCTCTCTCAGATGAACCACTGTGGCTGCGGGGGAATATTCCTGGTATGAATCACACTTGTCGAGACTCTCGCTGGTGGCCATACATCAGTGTGAACTTTCCACAGCGCTCGTCAGTGATGCCGAGTACTGCTGACTCTACCCTGTGTGTCATGCACTACACTGACAGATCAGCACCTACCTGGACACACACACCCACTGAATAAAAAGGAGAAGAATGCAATAGCAAGCCTCTCCCTGGACTGAGCAGAGTGAAATAACATTCTAGGCATTTGACAAAGCACACCCAGTTGATCAGATATAGCCGCAGTCACTAGGGAGATGGGAAAATATCAAACAACAATTGATGACAAAAAGGGTGTTGATTGATGAGTTTCTGTATTGTTATATATATCGCTAATCACGCGTGTGTCATCAAATAATTACAGGCTGAGACATACCTGTAATTTGCATGGGTTACTCCCTTTTCAGTGAGAACACATTTGAAGGGTGCACGCTCTTGTTCATGCTGTAACATAATGTTAAGTGTTACATAATCTTATCTACTACAGTACAAAAAGTCAATTTCTAATATTACAGGTTATTCATTTACCACTTTGCTGCAGCACTGCTACAGTGGACTGGATTGTGGCCACTGTGAAGAATAGTTTGTAACAAGACAAGGACTCTGTGGTACTGGCTCCACTTATCTCCCGCTGCATCATCATCATCTGGAGATCATGTTACTGCTGTTCACACTGAACAGACTCCACACTCTGCTGCTCAGCAGTCAGGACAGTTCGCCACATCCTCTGCATGCATCATTAGTTCCTTCGCACAAAAGACACACTAACAGCCACTTTGTTCATTACATGCACACTCTTGAAACACACACCTCAGTCCATTCAGAAGCATGCTTGATGCGAAACAACTTTTTTTTGTAAAATTGGATCCTCTGCCTCACAAAACGACTGCTTTTACAAAATTAGATGTAATGTGAAATAAAGAACAGTCAGAACCATCCTGCAACGCCTCTGCCTCGACTAAAACTGAAAACCACAGCCCAAAAAACACTTTCATCATTCAGACTTCCTGCAAAACATGTTCATCACAGAGAAAAGCTGCCTATTATAGGCCCAGTAGTAGTTAGCAAAACTAGAAGACTAAAATGTAGTTAAAACATCAATGCAATTGTAAAACAAACCAAAAAAATTATAATACTTTCCCTGAGTTAGAAGCTAACGAGTTGCCCCCCCCCCCCATTTTCCTGAAAAGCCACTGCTTTTGCTCTATCCAAAATTACAGTGGTTGGTTTATGGTTCCTTGATGGCTTTAGCCTTAACCTATCCAGTAACAGCAAAGTGTTCACTAAACAAAAAAAAAAAAGCAAAGCCATCAGGAAACACAATATAAAGTGAAAGGAGGGTTAGGTAGAGCACTCACATGAAAGGCACGATCACAATGGGGAAGGTACACAAACAGTACACAGTGGGGTTTCTGGAATGAGGTCATATTTTATATATATATATATATATATATATATATATACACACACACACACACACACACACACACACACACACACACACCTTAAAAGTACTTTCCCACCTGCTGAGCCCACAAGCCAGATCTATTTATATCTGAAAATTAGATTAAGTGAACTGGATGAACAGCCACGTCTAGACAGTTTAAGGGGGAGAGAACGAGTGAATTTCAGCGCTGGAGAGCCAGCTTGAACTTGAACTACAGTGGACCTGCTAATTCACAGTCATCACTCTCAACTGGCCAATTTAAGAGGAAGAAAGAGAAGATAACAGCATCACCAGTTGTACTAAAGTGACTTAAGTACTGACCTGAGGTTACACCTGGTCTAGCCCCTCCACAAATCACCCTGACTGAAATGTGAAAAAAGACGCTGCCCGAATACAGATGCAATGACAGTTTGGAGTTTGTCTAGTCAGACTGACTTTCTGTTTCCCCTTATCTCGTGCATCGTTAGACAAAACAGCTCACATGTAGGTACTGCACACTTTAACAGTGCACATCAATCATAATTTACCAAGGCTTCACTGCATTCTCTGAGGTTCCCACAGGAACAGATATGGGTCAGGTTTAATAACTACAAGCCAATAATAAAGCACACCTCCTGCTTACCTACTTAACACGAGCCTGTGCTCTCACTCAGCAACCCCAACAAATAAACATGTAACCCACCATCTTTAATTAGCTAAGATGCTTTATGGACGTTGAGAGACATTTAATAATGCTATGTTTACATACCCAGGTAAGTGCAGTGTGATTTAGGGTGTCTTCTCCACCTGTTAAATCTCTGCGCGCCCCTCGACACAACGCCGAACACACGCTCAGGAGACAGAAGGTCCTAATTCCCCTCAGCCTAACAACCCTGCGTCCAAAATGCGAACAAAACAAGGCAGAAAGCAGATTTATGAGTTCCCTCCGTCAATGCAGCAGCACCGGAGCGGAGGTGAAGCGATGATAGTCCCTTGTCTCCGGCACGTATGAGCACAACCTGTGGCTGCGCGCGCACTGGTATCACTGGGACTAGTAGGAGGGATGAGCTCGCGATGCCATGTGCTATTACCAAAATAAAAGCTCTGACACAGGCAGCACCGGGGCGTGTCGCTTCAGAGAGGAGGTAGGAGTGGAGGGTGCAGCAGGGATAATTGAGCCATTTATCCAATATACAATCTGGGGCTGCTTTTTGAGTTCGCGCGCCACCTGCTGACGGCACAGGGCAGAGCAGCGCGCTCCAACCAGAGCCACATCAATTAATTGGTGACGTTGTTCACCTGTCAGCTTGTTCATTGACGTTTATCACAGGTGTAGATAGGTCGCTGATTAGATGGTTCTAGACATGTGGTTTATGAATAAAGCAGGTGATTGTACTGAATCACAGAAGAGAAATGAAACAATTGTTGCTTCATTTGTCAATAATTATTTATTTTAATCTTATGTGTCCTTTGGTTATTTATTAAATGTGTATCAATAATGAAGCTGTTTCCTATTTTATATTTGCCTAATCCCAATAATCCCAAATTCCTGTCTATGTTTTATGTCATGTGGCCAGAGTCAAGTAATCACTTAAAATCCAAACATTCACAACAATGGACATTTACTAAATCTTTTCTGAATCTCAATTGCTCTCATTTTATGAACATTTCATTTCATTTTCTAGTGCACTATAATGTAAAATTCTAGCCTAGGTTGTGCACCTCTTTGTGTGTTTCTGCTACACATTTGTATTTTGGGGGGTGTATGTATCAGTACTGGACAGCATTATGTTCAGATGTGTTTCTAATATTCTGCCCCCTCTTGTGTGTAAATGGGAAGAACAAAAAATAGAAACACCTTTCCATATAATATAAAATTCAGTACAATACCACATTTTACCACCACCATTAAACATAATTGATATTCGAAATCTGAACATTATGAGCAATGTAAAGATAGATTTTATGGTAGGGCTGTTGTATCAGATTGAGACTGTTCATGTGTACCTGCTAAAGTGGTCACTAAGTGCATTCAGTTTTATGTAAAGGGAAACACTGTCAGACTAACGATTCAGGGTAAGTGTGATCAAAACTGTACCGTAAACGTTGCTCTTAAGGTCAGAATAGAGTTAATGGAGGGGATTTTATAAGAAAAAAGTACAGTCAGAAAGTTTTTTGTTTATAATATATTGTGTGAATGTCTATATTTTTGGTTACCACTTTTATGTTGTGGGTTAGGTGAACATTTGCAAGGTTCAGTACAAATGTCTGTATGCAGAAACTATGATGGATATATTCCTTGCTATTCAGCTCCATGCTTGCCTTAAAGTGTTTGTTGAATAAACATGTTTTAAAAGCATTTAACAAACGAAAACAACTTACTTTTAGTATCACTCTGTAATGTTTAATTGCTTTAAAAAATGCGTACCATACATATGAGATACATTGTTTTATAAGCAAATATATATTATACTTTCAATTTGATAAAAGGTTACAGTCTGTACAAACATCTCCTGTGTCTACTAAATATGATTCATTTTTACAAAATGAAATGAAAATGAAATCATGAATATATTTTATGAAATTGCAAAATGACTTCAGGATAAGGATTTTTAATTGGACACTTGTCAAAGGTTGCACTGGTACAAACATTCAGTTAGTGGTTCTGGTGAGAATGTGAGTGAGAATGGTAACTCTGTAAACAGAGAAAACATTATAAAAGCAGTAGTAGCTAATGTAGCAGAAATAAAAGTGAGCTGGGATTGGAGAATTTAAAAGAGAAACATCATGAAAAGTTAGATTTGGCACATCAAATACTTCAAACGATCATTCAACTATTTTCTGTAGAGGCAGTGTCTAGATTTAACTTCAACCCAGCTGATCTTGTATAACTTACAGAGATTCGAAATTTTATTTCATAAAGTAACTTCTATTACAGCACAGAACCCGATCTCTCTCATTACTTCCACCTTTGGCTTTCCACTCCGTGACTAAAGTGGGACAAACATCATTTAAAAAGGCAAATATTCTCTATAACTTGCTTAAGAAACCAGTACATGCATTAATTATATCCGCTCTTCTGCATAGCCCTTTGAAGGGCTGAAAACTTATCTTGACATGTCCGAGCCCTTACTGCGCTTTACTTTTAGCACACATCTACAGATGTCCGTGTCGTTTCCTCAAACTTGCCCTGGGTATTTTCAGAGATCTGAAAGAAAATCTGAGGAAGATATTTGAAGGAAACATTAATCCACTGAAATGCCAGGAAAAAATGTGCCACCCTACTTCAAACTTCTCAGCAGTGGTTTGTGATGGCACTGTGGTGACAAAAATCTGAATGCAGCATCATACTTGTATCAGGAGCTCAGAAGGAACAGCACTGTTCAGTGGGAAGGAATGCAAATTTCCTACAGCTGGAAATAGTTGTGGAACAAAAAAGTCCATTCTTTGCATCTGAAACAGTATCATCAGCATTCATTCTTTCCTCTAAAGTGATGTGTGTGAAAACACTCCCCAAGTCTCAGTGGAACACACACACATGCAGTCATGCAGGGAGGTGAGGTGAGAAACCACTCAATAGTGTCCCTGCCTTCACCCCTGTTCTGGGAAACAGGGAGAACATGCAGGTCTGACTAAATCAGATGTAGGAGTGTGGTGGGTAAATGGGATGAAAAAATGCTGAGGTGTCAAAGCAGGACCTGTTGGAGTGAGTTTAAGATATTAGTTGGGGTCTTATGAGTCCAGGTGGATGTGGGCAAGCAGGAAGTGAGGAGATCAAACTGGTGCCACATAATTCCCAGGAAAGGTCCCAAAAGCACGAGTCCGTTCTGACGTACCTACAGAGAACAGAGCACACGCTGTGGTGAAACATCAAAACAATAAATTAATTCATACATTACCCTATAAAATCTCAACCAAGTTTAAGTTCACTGTGCCAATTACACCTGCAATGTTTCATAATGTCCACTAGAGGGGGGACAGACACTGCAGAATGTTTTGATAGTGGTCACAGTGAAATAAAATAGTTGCCTCAAAAATGTACATGACATATTTTTTAATTTTTATGAAATCCAATTCCTTTACCTATTTTTTAAAAATTATTATTCCTATTACAAAAAACAACAAATTTTCTGAAACTAAATGATATCCCATTATTGTACAATCAGAAAGGTCAGAGTCACCTCATCCGAATACAGACATTTTGGAGAGATTTCAGAGATTTTGGAGCAACGTGTTAATTTGTGCCCTTCAACACCATCAGAAAAACACTCATGGTGGCCCATAACTCAAAACAAATTATGTTTTTTTTCTTTAATTTGTCACCCATCTTTACATTATGTGCAGCTTCCCTAAACTGTTGAAGCTGAAAAATGAGGTCATAACTTAGTCCTTACCTACAAACCAGCCATCATCACATTTCTCCATCACTTGCACAATGTCTCCTTCTCTGAGCTCCAACTCATCTGAATTCTGTGGTTTGTAGTTGTAAACAGCTTTGTATCTAAAATATTTAAAAAAAACAAACAAACAAACAAATGGTCTAAGACTCAAATACATCAAAGGTGCAACACTTGGTCTGTACTGCAACGATGTGAACAAATACAAATCTGGAGACGTACGGTTGGCGTTGTGCCGCTGTTGAACCAGGTTTGTTTGGCACTTGCGGCAGATAGCTAAAATGTGGATTAGATGGAGCCGTTTGGTTTGGTATTGCACCCTGGAAGAAATATAAACCTCATGTCAGGCATTATGAACAAAGAAATGATGCATAACATGCCTACCAACACAAACAGTAAGACCATGTGGACATGCAGTGACTTTCTTGGGCATGCAGTGATGGCAGACCTGTGAGGGGTCAATGTATCTGGGAGTGTTCGCTGTGGTAGCTCCTGCTCTGTGTACAGACGCTGGTGACTGAGTGGAAGGTGAAACAGCTCTAGCCACAGAGCTCTGGTTATGTGAGTGTGTCCCAGTCCAGTGGCTGTTCTGGTTGGTGGGTGAAGCACATTTGGAGGTGCTATGGGGCCACCGATTGGCGGGTGTCTGGGTGGGGGAGCGTGACTGTGAAGCGGGGCTGCCATAAGGTAGAGGTGAAGACGGCTTCAGGGGGGAGTGCTCGGGTTTGGGGCTGAGGGAAGTGGGGGTGAAAGGGGACAATGGTGACTGTGGGCAGGGTGAGTGGAGTGGACGTCCTGGACTCTGAGGTCCAGGGGTGACGGGAGACATGGGGCCAGGTGAGTAGTCATCCGTGGAGTATTTAGTGCGGGGCATCTTGTTGACCTGGACATAACTGGCTGGGAAGATGCCGCTCCTACTGGTCCCTGAGATCCTCCCCTCTAACCATTGATCATCAACACGCCTGGTAATGTCGATCACTTCACCCTGAGGACGAAAAAATAGTGGAAAGTTTTTATTAAGATATTAATTATTATTATAAAGATATATTATTAAGATTTTAAACAGAGAAAAAAAATCCAATGAAATACTTAAGTTTTTTTAACATATTGGCTACACAGTAGTCAGTAAATTCTAACATGATAGTAATGCCGGCATCATTATCTTATCATGCAGGCCTTAAAAAATGTAAACGATGTTTTTAAAGCTGCACTAAGAATCTTTTCAATTTGGCTGTCTGAATTGGCAGTGGTGGAAAACAGGACGTCATCACTCATATTTCATGGACTTTGTACAGTCAGGCTAGCTGTTTCCATGCTAAGCTAAGCTAATCAACTGCTGGTGGCTTCCTATTTAGCGTACAGACACAGGAGTACTATCAATTGACTTATCTAACTCTGAATGAATGCTAAGATATTTATCCAGAAACTGACATGTACAACAAATGGTTTCAATGTGGAGGGAATGTATCTTCCTCTCTGCCACAAGGTCCACTGTGATACTCACTTTGCGAAAAGAAAGTTCAACAGGTAGGTCAGCGTTGAAGTTAAACAGAGCCACAGCTTCTCCGTAGTCCAACACCTGTAAAGTGGGATTCTTTATAGGAGTCGGCTTCTCTGTAGGAGGCAGAATCTATGAAGGACAGAGGAAACCGTTTTAGAGCCACAGGGTCTTAGATAACCAGCACAAAACAACAGTACGGGGAAAAAGAATTCACCTCCACGTAAGATGTGGGGAAAATGCCAGCTCTTCCATGATGTTCTCCTTCAAACCAGTTGGCATCTACCTGCCTGTGGATGTAAACAATGTCGCCTTTCTGCAGCGTGAGCTCCCTGCAGAAGGAACACAAGTTCAAAGTTCAAAATGTTTTATTGTTTCCATCATGAAGAGAATTTAGACTTCAGATTGGATCCAGAGCTTTAAATCTGCTCTTGTTTTAACTTGATGTTTTCTTTCAGAAATGTAAGTGACTATGCACGAAAGGAAATGGCATATTTATTATATCAGCTCACACTGTAACTCACTTGGGGGACTGAGCCTGGAAATTGAACTTGGCTCGGGCCGCTTTCATCTAGAAAAACAAACAAATCATTCAGTGTTTTGGGAAGATTTATATAGATGTAGTTCATATGTGAACAATTCAGAAAATACAAAATGCCACAACTTCATTTTTGAAAGGTTTTCCAGCCTTTAAGGTAATAAAAACACCACAGAAACCTACCTTTTTCTCCTCTTTCTTAGGTGGGAGGTCCATGGTTTCATTTGCAGGGGAAAGACGTTCTACTGTGGAGCAAAGTAAAAGCACAATGTTATGAGTGAAGTCTAAAACACGCACTCTTTTGTTCACCAAATGTTTGTTTTGAATGTGCTGAGATGAAAAGGCGATCACAACCTTAACACACTGAAATATATTCAGGCTGGCTCTCTCTGGACTAATTTACAGGAAAAACAATTGGATAAAGCTAATCTCTTCCAAGTTGCACTTCCTATTTTTGTGGGCTTCCTCCCCACCCATCTACAGCTCCTTCTGATTCTATAGGAAAGCGTTCCATGCTCAAACCAGCCACATCTAAAATGCGAAATACCAGAGCAGAACAAAACATTGGCAATGAAGGACAATCATGGGATCTTCAAAATGTATTAGATTACAGAAAGCTTTCATCAGCTACATGTTGCTTTATTGAATGAGTGGCCTGCTTACTGATCACTGGTCAGTGGGTTCCAGGAAGAGGAAGAGCAGAACATGATCAACTTATGGACAGTGCTGATAGGAATACGCTTTAAACTACTAGGGTTCTTAACAAAATTATCATTAAAGCCACGGCAGAGCTGGTGGGAAAATCCTACAGTGCATGTGTGTTGCAGAGCCAAAAGGGAAGAAACTCCATGTTTACCATATGTGGGAGCAGAAGTTGATGATGTGCCAACAGAACGATGGACAGGCTGCTTTGATGCTGATGAATTGCTGAAAAAGTGAAGACATGTAGAAAATGTAACCTCTTTGTGTTTATATTACTATTTTATTATTTATATGTCTTCCAAAGGCTTTCCCGGCATTTATTGTACAACACATCTGGTTGCAGCTGCTGGTATCCATACACTGGACAGAGATGAGACAACTATTCAGACAGTGAGAAGGCCATCAGATGATACTGTGTGACTCATGTTAACCTTGAATTGAAAATCTGGTTTAGATGACGTTTGGAGCTTAAATGATCTTTACAGCCCGGAAAACTCCATTCATGATCAGAGCCATGAGTCTTTTTGTTTCTTGGTTAAGAATTAATCTAAAACCCAAAGCTCCCTGCCCAGCTTCCTCTGAACTAATTTGCATATTTCCAGACAGTGCTGTTTTGTATCCCAGTATTTGCAGCTGGACGCTCATAGCTAAACAACTTGTCCAGATCAGATGACAGGAAACAATAAAAAAACACTGACAATTTCTTGCCGCTGTATGTTTTTTTTTTCACATGTCCTTAGCAACAGGCTCTTTTAAAAAAGCCTCTTATCGCACCAAGCCAGAAAAGGTCAAAACCCATGATCTCAACTTAGCAAACAACAGCGAGATTCCTCCCAGAAAGCGTTCCACACATGGTGAGAAATGTGGAATGCTGCCTGCTGTTTGGAGTAACAAACACTGTACTTGAACGTGTTAAAGTTCAACAGCTTCCTAACAGAATCCAGCACAAAGAGTCACCTGATCAACTAACAGAACCAGTACGCTGCAAAGTATTAATGGTTGTGCTGTCCAATCAAAGTGCTGGGTTTCTTAAAAAAGCAGGAAGCAATGGGCACTTGCTCTCACTTGATGAAGCAATTTCAAAGTGGATTAAGAGGCGGGGAGTTGGGCTCAGAGGAGGTCTGTCATATAGTGATTGACCCAGGCCTTTCCATTAACCTGTCTAAATCCTACTTTAAGACCTGCTAAACATCACCATCAATAACACTGTTTACATTTCTCAAGCAGCTTGATATACAGTTTATCTCTTTTCCTCTTGGTGCTGAACAATTTGCATCACTTTAACAGTAACATGAACAGAAAATGTCACAGCTTTGTATAAAAAATAAGTCCTTAATCTACTTTATAAACTGTAAACTTAGATGAGTGAAATCTCAGTATGCTTTATCATTGACCACTGTCATGTAATACAACACAGGTATAAGTTACACTATAATACAGAAAAAAACCCCACTTCTAGTTAGTCTTTCAGTAGAAAAACGTGTCTGAAATGATAAGAATGTGGTTAAAAGGACAGTAGAAGATGTCATTATAACCTGCTAAATATCCTTTGAAGTAATAACATTCTACATCTACGTCACTGACCTGTAGTTTGTAGTCCCAGGCTTTGGATTAGTTACTGGATCCCTGGCCCTGGCCTCCTGAAAGCAGAGTTAAACACAGTTTTTTCTTTGCAGCCTACTGTATCTCACAGCTCAGAGGAAATCTCACAACAACTCAGACAAAGTAGAGGTGCTGACCACTCCCAAAGGAGCAAGAAATCCCCTGGGTCCTATCCTCCTCAGGCTAAAAAACAACACCACTCACGATCTGTCTGAGCTGTCTGTGATTTCAGTCAAATCACAGCCTATGAAGCTAATTTAATCACACAAGAATCATGAAGAGCACGAGAATCAACAACATTTTTGGTAGGGTCTCTCTCTAAAACCATCACTGTGGGATTGCAAAGGGAAGTCCCATTATCCAAAAAAGACAACAACATGATTTAAAGGAAATTGATTGCAAAAGTTCATTTTCGGCAGCCAAATTTGCATGTGGGTGGGGGGAACTTGCAGGCAGGTGATTAACATAGCAGATCAATCCAAGTGCAAGGCAGGCAGGCGATTCCAGGGCTGTCATCCAGGTCACAGAGTAAAAAAAACATGTGTGGTCAAAGCTAGCAAGCAGGGGGGTCTCACTGAGACACACGGCCTTCATTGAGAGTGGGGGAGTAAGGGTGAGGGTTCGGCTAGATTGGGATGCTTCAGCAGAGAGAGTCAGGAGGGGGGCTCAGTACCTCACCCCGGCCTCGACGCTGCTTCTTCTGGGAAAGTCTCCTCTCCAGGCCCTGGATCTCCGAGTCCAGCTCAGCCTCAAATCGACTCAGCTCAGAAACCAGACTGGCCTGAGCCCCGAGCAACGATGGAGTTGGAAGGGCAAAATTAAAACACTAATACAGTGTACTAAAACAGTGTGATTTTTTTGGAGCTAATGGTGTTCCTTTTCAATGATTTATAAGATGAATCTTTTCCACAGTGAATGCAGAATGGCAGAAACTGAAATTGAAAAGCAGCTCACCTCAATTGAAGGGGACTTTGGTTTCTCAGGCTGTTTCTTAGGGGATAAAGTCTAAAGAAAAAGTAGAAAAAGAAGGCAACAGCAACACTGAACAGAAGTTTCTTTTGTCATAACATTGTTACTAAACTGATTTCGTTCATAGAAACCCAGGGGCCATAACTAGTGGTTGTATGTAACCAGTTAAAATTTAGTTTTAGGGCCTTGATTTCTTTAGTTTATGTTGTGCTGACATGATGCATATTCCTGAATAAAGTAGTGTTTAATTGCTTCAAAGAACCTGGCACACAGAAATATTATTCCAGCATAGGAATATTGGTTGGTTTTGGGGTGTCTGGGTAAATAAAGGGACAGATATATACGTAATTAAAGGTCTAATTCCTAAACATCTTTGATTTCTTACATTAATAAGTAATTTTCAAGATAGAGGGAAGTCAATGCAATAATGATAGCTTGTCAAACCACATTTGGACACTGGCTGGATGGCAAGATACCAACAGAGTTGTAAGGAAACACTCATATTTCTTTTGTCCATATTATAGTGAACTTGATTTAACTAGCTAGCCAGTACAACTTTCACCTTCAAGACTTCACACCCATGGTGCAGCAGATTCTATCAGGCATTACTTTATAAGGCTCTGCAGACAAAACCCACAGACCCCCTGCTCCAGTTTCAGTTAGTTTTGTTAAATCTTGGCTGAATGTGTCTCTCTGAACGCCAAGGCTTTCCTCTCAGTTTGGGAGCCAACCACACTACAATCATAGACTATAATGTCACTGTGAAGCAGCACAACACCTGATATGGACTGTGCGCTGGTTTTCTAAACGCTGTCCAGGGGACGGAACGTAGACCGCTGTCACAAAGAGGAAATTAAATAAGTATTCATGCTGTGAGCTATTACACACCACAAGAGGTTAACGCCATAATACGGATCACAAGACTATTTCAGCTCCCGCTGGAGAGTGGAAACAAACATTCCTTTTCTTCACAAGCGTAGACACAAAGCACAATGAGCACCAGATCTGAGACATTGTCGCAAGAACCATTAAAAACACCGCTCTGTAAGTGACCTGGGGTGTGTTTAAACACAGAGGCACATACAAGTGGCTGCACAAGACAAATTACAGAGATAAAAACATGTGAGTCAAAGTGCCAACCTCACCATCTTATAAATCCCTGACATTCAGTGCAAAACCAGATGGAAACACCAACATTAATACTTAGATCATGTCTTTTCTTGTCTGAAAAGTCTGCTGGATCCTCTGAATAAAAGAAGAAGTGAGCACATCTGCAGGTAGGCAGCAGGTTTACTGTGGAGTGACCACATGCACAAGTTACCACATGTGAGAAGATAAATGAGGAATTAGATTATAATCCTTAAAGGAGCCTATCCTCAAACCTGTTCTTGAGCCTCACACTGGGAAAACAGTGCAAGACAAAGGATTTCAGTGATTCGAGCCAACAACAAAGCTGGATATACCTAGAGGTTGAAGAATCGTGCAGAAATATGTGTTCTGCTGGTGATATCACAGCTGATTTTTAAACTGTGACTGCATGTGAGGTCGTACCTGGCTGTGGCTTTCTGAGGAGGTGCTCTTTCCAGGCTCAAAGTCAAATATGCTCTTCGGTTGTGGGTGCTGCTTTCCCGGGTCTGACAGCTTATCTACATCCTCACTCCTGAAACATAACACCCCAACACACACACACACACACACACACACAGACACACACACAAGCAAAATCACGGACAGCAACTTAATCATGGCTTCATTGTGAGTGCCTACAGTAACAAATCCAAACTTGTCTGCCCACCACGTTTTCCCTCCTCTGCTCTTGGCCTAAGTTGGTATTCACATAAGTCACCTGCAGTGTTTATCTGATGTTCGAAAAAAATTCATGTTGGTGTGTATTATAAAAATAACAAAAGAGGACACATGAACATCGGTATAAGCTATTGTTAACTGTCTCGGGCTAAACATCTAAAATACTGTATTTCAGTAGCTGAATTTGCAAAGGACATTAGTTTGACACTTTATCTTGCCGAGATTTAGATGAAATCCAAGAAGCTACTGAGCAAAGCCAGTAGTTTTCTCCTGTTTCCAGTCTTTGTGCTAAGCTAAGCTAACTGGCTGGTGGTTCTAGCTACATATTTAGACATGGTTAGTGCATCAGAGGCGAGAGTCAATCTTCTCTGCAAGAAAACAAGTGAGCATATTTCTCAACAATGTCAAACTATTCCTTTAAGTTTGATTCCTGCTTCTGAGCCCCTATAATGGGCCCCTGGGTTTTATTTTCTTACCACAGTAAAACAACATGCAGCTCAGATTGACTCTGGACTTTATTAAATTGCCCAAAGGTGTGAAAGTGAGTGATTGTTAATATGTCTGTATGTGATGATTAAGCCACCTCTTGACCCTAAGGCAGTTACATCAAACCAGTGTAAACTCACCAGTCTGGTAGAGCTCCATAAGGTGTTAGTCTGAAGAGATTCCTGTCTGCTTCATTACTTTCTTCTGTGTTGGCAGATATCTGGGGCACTGCAGATCAGCGGATCAGTGCAGATCAGTCTTAAGTAAAAACAGATTATGTAACTGGACAGCACAACAATGTGGACTACGGTGGATTCACTTACGTTCGGCTGACCACTGCTCTGAATCCTCCAGATCAGGTTCTTGGGAAACAAGTACAACAGAGAGACTTTTTTAGACACTGTGGTACTTTATATAGATAAACCAAACAAAATATAATACATTTCTTTTTCATACTTTTATACTCCCTTACAATATTCCTGGATTTGTCTTACAATGAGAGCTATCCACAATGCCAGTGTGGGAAGGAGTATTTTGGATCCTTAAGTACCACTGTGTAAAAGTTCTCTGATCCAAGTAAATGTCCTGCATTCAAAATTATACTTGTGAAAAATACAATAGTATCATGATCAAAATGTACTTAAAGGACCAAAAGTAAAAATACTCATTGTGCAGAATGGCACCCTTCAGAGTGTTATAATCTATATTATACCATTTGATTAATTTTACTGATGTTTAAATGTGTAAGCAACCTTTTAATGTTGTAGGTGGTCGAAGTGGAGCCAATTTTAATCATTTGGATTGTGTTTGATAGTTTTAAACTACAAAAAGTCATCATATTCTGGATCATGTGTTTTGTACAAAAATATTTAATCAATAAAGTAACAGCTGTCAAATAAGTGTAGTGGAAAAAGGTTTATCTCCGCATGGAATAAATCCTGTCTTTCCTCCACCAAAGATCGCATTGCAGCAGTACTCCTCAGTGTTTTGAAATCCTATTTTATTTAAAAAGACAAATCACTTGCAGAGAGTTTAAAATATTCATCTTAAACTGATCCAGAGCAATCCTCTAAAACCACCTTAGTGTTGCGACAGTGCCATTAACCACACAAAGAACAGGGAATGTGTTTCTATTACGCAACATGTACTTGAGACAAATGAACAGCTAGACTTAGGAGGGGCTGAGATAAGAAGCTAAATTATTGTCAGAGCTAATAAGCATAGATGACATAAGGCCTTAGGGCTCTTTCATCATGTTTTATTTTGCCTCAGCAATAATCTGTTTGCTGGATCACCTTTAGTACCTGACACTGACAGAGAGGAATGCTCTCTGGCGCTGTTTATGAGGAGGCAGAGGAGGAGGAAGGGGGGGTAGTCCTTACCCTCTGGCTTTTTGTGGATCTGTCTGAACATGCTCTTGTACCAGTCTCTGGGCTTGTTCACACTCTGGTATAAGAATAAAAAGGATGGTAAACAAATCTGGGTGAATTAGACTTTTGAGAAATATCGCAGATTGGATGAAGAAGAACAAGAACATCAAAATGTCAGCTCAAATCTGTGTATGTTTGTTGAGAATGTTGAAAAAATAAATAGATATATCAATAACATTTAAAGCTAGTTTTTTTGATAGTCAGACAGTAAATTGTGCCTCTTTGTCTTACTGATCTGGAGGCAATGGGCATCCCGGTTTCATCCACTGGACCAATTCCTGAGAACTTAATGAGCCTCTCCTCCTTGGTGGGAGTCCAGCTGCGTGGTAAAGTGGCAGAGCTCTGGACGCCATTGGACAGTCCGCCTGAGTTACAGTCACAACAATAAGATTTCTGTAATTATGTTGTTTCAAATAATTATTTATTTCATTTGATATGTGGTGAAGTAAACAGCCAATAATTTGCTTTTAAACCTTACCACATCACATGAAGTCCAAGCTTTTGTGTACCACATGCACGTCAACTGACATTTAAACTGCTTTCATCTTTTACTCTACGAATAACAATTCAGTTTCTTTTATTAGCTCCACGTCAACTGATATTTCTGCTACAGTCATCTCTTCTTTTTTTTTCCAACTAACATTTTAAATCTGTTCAATCCTTACACTTCAAATCATTTCAGGTCTCACCTTTGAACTAAAGAAAAGTTAAGCTCTTCTAACTCTGACAACTTCCACTATTCATACACAGTGTACTGCTTTCAGTGCTTACACATCAGCTGACACTCATTTCTTTAAGGACATCCACTTCAACTGACAGTTCCAGCTCAATGCAGTTCCCCTGATATTTCAGTGCTCTGACATCAATCTCAAACTTCTCTCAGCTCTTTCATTTCAGCTGATACCACGATTTCATCTGGAGTTTGCACTAAAACTGAAAATTCAACTTTTTTCTGGGCTTTGCAATTTAACTGTGACTTCAACTTCTTGCAGGATTTGAATTTTGACTGCCACTTCAACTAAATCAATTGTTACTAGTATTTCACTACTACTTCTATACAGAATAATTTCAGCAGAGAGTACACATACATTTTCTTCAGAAATTAATGTCTTTTCAAGCTATTGTTTCCAAGCTCACATTCACATAAAAAGAATTAATGTTACACTTTGCATATGCTATAACTCTATATTTAAAATCATAAGCATACCATGCAATTGTGAGGGGCCATAGTAAGATCCAAAGCTGAGAGTAGTTGGTCCACTTCCATTCATCTCTGACACCTTGAGAAGGACAGATTTAAATATGTGTATTAGTAATATAAGCACGTCAGTGTAATGTAACAACTGTAATGTAATGTCAACTGGTGGTTTTCAAACATTGCTGAATGTATAGCCTGTGATGCACCATTTTTTCCACTGGGAGGAGCACTTGTTTACTAAATTCCAGGAACTCTACCTCTGCATTGTTATTAACACAGCCTCTTGGACATTACTGTGCATACCTTGAACTCTCCTAATGCCAGTCCTGTGGAGCGAAAAGGGCTCAGAGGAGGTGTAGGGAGTCCTGGGGAGATGATCACCTCATGGGTCAGCTCTGGAGATGTAATGATCTGCTGACCGGAGGAAACTCCAGGCTCTCTAGAGAAGGTAATCTGGGAGCCATTTGGATCGGCAACCACTTCTAAACGTTGCTAAACACAGAGGAAATGAGAAATATGGATGAACAAAAACAATGTGTGAACTTTGCTCCTGTCATGTCCTCCTGTTGGCCTGGGTAAACACCGCTCTCTATGGGAGGTCATGTGAACTTGTCCGGTTATTTTCCAGAGAATAACCGGCCTCTGTAGGGGAGCCTCTGATGAAAAAGGCCCCTAATTTATTTAAAGCAGGACCAGTGGGAAGTGGTGTTCCACCCACTTCATCATCTCTCTTGCCACAACTGCAGAAAGGCCTCATTCAAGGTGCAGAGTGGGGGCAATGAAAAAGGAGAGGACCATTATGAGCCCATTAACTCTCTATTCACCAGGCCTCCCTATTCTCCAGCCAGGGGGTGGAGCCGGGTCCAGGGAGGTTGGGAAGGGGCCATTGATGTCAACCTCCAGCAGGGCTAGCAGAGGTCTTGTGGTCTCCATAGTGATATTTTTACTCCCCCCACCCATGATGGCTAGTCCAGCTTTTCTACTGGAACACTATGTGTTTGAATCAGGTGCTTTGGTCCTCTGTGTGGTTGCCAGGGGTCATGGGAAAGCCCCTGTGCCTCGTGGTGATGGTAGTTGTTGTTGTTGTGACACTCAACTAGATAGACTTGTGTGACACTGGATTTAAATGTGCTTATATAAGACAATGGCATTTCTTAACAGTTGGAAATGTCAATATTTTGCATAATGAAAAATAGCTTTACCTGAGACTGCATGTGATCTGTTTCCTTGTGTTGCAGAAATCAAATTCTTGTGCCCAGCATCAAAAGTGTCTGCAAAAACAAACACGATGCAAATAAATGACTTCATCACCTTTTTCCAACAGGGCAAGGGTTTCAAACCAGTGAGTAGAGTACAGAATTCCCTAAACTGTTCCAACTTTTTTTATTGGAGATATCCGACCAATGTTAATGTATACAATAATCCGACACCTAAATTTTTCATTCTGAGTCTTGTGCATGCCCTTTCTAACCCTTTGAGTCGTTACTTGTATGGGGTTCCACAAAGCCTCTCTGTCATAAATCACTTTTTACATCCAGGCAGCCCCGAGAACTGTTCCATTATCCCATCCTGCTAGTATTCCAAAGAGGGAAATTTAGCGTCACTCACTTTTCTCTGTTACTAAGGAAAAACCCACCCAGTGTGACTCACATGCCTGCTGCACTTTTCCCACTCATGCAGTGCTGTAATAAGCTGGACTTGAGGGGGCTGGCTGATGGAGAAGGCCAGCTACTGAAAGCGGAGACCAGCTCCTAATCAATTGCACCTCAGAAAAAAAACAGATTAGGCCTGCTGTTTCAACATCAAAGGCATGGTGAGAAAGGAGGGAAGGCCATTTCCGCTCCTGTATGAGGGAGGCACCTCTCATCTGCAGTGGCTAAATGGCCCATAATAACAATATTGGCATAGAAACAATGGCCGCCATACAGCCCTGCATCCCTGCAACACTGGCCTCTGCAGGAACATTGTAAAGGTCTTTGTGCGCTCTGACTGCGGTCCAAACTTATCTTGTGTTATCTTGGAGGGGAAAAAACATCAAAGATAGTCATTGTTGAAACAAACAATAGGGTTAATATACTGATTACACCATTTGTTCTGTTCTGGTGCAAACTATGGCTTTGTAGCTTGGCAAGAAAGTACTGAGCCAGGCTACTACAGGCTGAGAGCTGCCCAGCACAATTTGCACTGATGAGTTTTCCATGTGGCATTTGCAGCTGAGCATTAGGGTCTATAATCATTGTGGTCAAAACCAAGAAAACTATAGGCACTCTGTGTCTCTGTGCACAAGGTTAGGAGACAGCACTGAGGCCATGCGGTGATAGAATCAGTGTTCCAGTTTCCAGACAACGATGTCACTATTTGAGTCATCATCACCCAATAAACCGCGTTACATAACAGGAAAAATAATGGGAACCGGAGGATTGTGTCTACAACAATACTGTTACTGCTCGGGCATGACAGATGACCTATCATCGCCTACAGCAATCACAGCCAGCTGATTATTCCTCTAACAACAGGCAACACTGCAAACAGGCTACATTTACAAATAATGGCTCAATGTAATCTAATTTGCAATGTGTTTGACATGCTGGTGCTTAATTACACCAGATCCCCCCTCAGGAGGCTGCTATTCACTTTAAAGGTGCAATGTGTAATTCCTGGCCACGTGTTCCAAACAAATAGGCGGCAGCATTTCACCTCTTTCTCCTTCTCTTCCCCCTCAGCCAGACTTGTGTGTCTGCTTCTCCCTGACAAATATGTGGAATAAGTATGTCATTTAAAAACCACAATAACAAACAGCAATGATACTATTTCTAAGAATTATGGGGGATGGGCAGATCTTGAAATTTCATCATATGGGGATGGGGGGGGGGGGGGGGGGGGGGGAGGGGGGATTG
>NC_060170.1:28111356-28121192 GCF_021292245.1 Micropterus dolomieu
GATGTCACTATTTGAGTCATCATCACCCAATAAACCGCGTTACATAACAGGAAAAATAATGGGAACCGGAGGATTGTGTCTACAACAATACTGTTACTGCTCGGGCATGACAGATGACCTATCATCGCCTACAGCAATCACAGCCAGCTGATTATTCCTCTAACAATAGGCAACACTGCAAACAGGCAACATTTACAAATAATGGCTCAATGTAATCTAATTTGCAATGTGTTTGACATGCTGGTGCTTAATTACACCAGATCCCCCCTCAGGAGGCTGCTATTCACTTTAAAGGTGCAATGTGTAATTCCTGGCCACGTGTTCCAAACAAATAGGCGGCAGCATTTCACCTCTTTCTCCTTCTCTTCCCCCTCAGCCAGGCTACTCTCTGCTCCTCTGCTCTTTTCTAATCACATGTAATGTTGGAGCTTATCTTAATAATAACCTCATAAATTAAGGGTTGCTTCTTCTGCAACAATGAAGTTAAAAGATAATGATCTGTAATGACTTGTGTGTCTGCTTCTCCCTGACAAATATGTGGAATAAGTATGTCATTTAAAAACCACAATAACAAACAGCAATGATACTATTTCTAAGAATTATGGGGGATGGGCAGATCTTGAAATTTCATCATATGGGGATGGGGGGGGGGGGGGGGGGGGGGGGGGGGGGGGAGGATTCAGGGGAATTGATTTATTTACACATTTATTTCACAAATAATATGTCATTTATGTCATTTATAGTAGATTATCTGTGTCTTTTCTTGCCATCGCATTAATTGACAAGCCCTCATGGCAGCTCTGCTCCTTCGTCCTCCCATGCTGGACTGAAGGCAGGCTGGACGCTGAAGTGTCTCACTAACGTCTCTCGCGGTACAAGTGGTATTACACAAGGGCCAGGGGTAGATGGTTAGCATGCTAACTTCAGTCAATCAACACAATACATAGATGTCTTTGACATGACGTTAGAACTATGTTACATATTCACATTCTATTGGTCATGTATTTTGACTTTTTTAAACAAAAATTCTGGTCATGTCTTACACATTGTACCTTTAAAGGCCTGGTCACACTGACGACGTCTGACAATTCAGATTTGCCTTAATATTATTCAAATTATGGACCGCTTTTTCTTTTCACTAAATTGTTAAAAAGTTTTCATTGGAACTCCCTCCACTCAGAGGCACAAAAACTGAAACGCCCTGCTTCAGCATTGCAGCATCCTGATGAGTAAGCAAATGTCATAACAGTGTCTCTGTGTCTCATTTCTCTGGGGAGAAATCCAGCAGAGAAATCCTCCAGGAGCACATGCATCCCCCCTTCCAGAGCACCAAACACAATCCTACCTAATAAGGAAAAATCACTGTCGATATCTAGCAAGAAAATCCCTGTCCATGTCCAGAAGTCTGGCTCTCCCTGGGTTTTCTCTGAACGGCCAGTGCATTCTTATGTAATTACTGAGACTCAGTAGCGGAGGCAGCTATAAGCTTTCACATGGAGACTGGATTTTTAGAATTGGTGGTGTGTGAGTACCTTGAGGTTATCTTTCTGAAGTTTATGAACTTTATAGACCACATATTTACAAGTTAAACCCCTGCAGTGTGAGAGGTCCATTATCACCACAGGATCGGTTTTGGAATGGAAGTCAAAACAGAACCATAAAAGGCCCATGTGCATCTCAGCTGAAGCTGAAGATGATGTCCTGCTTCAGACTCGCCTTCAAAACAGTATTGTTTATTTCCATCTTACTGTGACTGCAGTGTATATTCTGTCTACCCATGTTTTACATTAAGTTGGTCACAGAGTAACCGAGGACATGCAAAATGGGAATCAGGGGATTTCAGTCTTAAAATCACTGCCTCTTTCCCCAGGAAACTCATCCGGTCTCTGAAAAGATGCCAGATGTTAAACTCTGTAAACTGCACACAAAACAAACTCCACAAAACATCATCAAAGTAATCATTTGTGTTGTGAGAAGAAAGAAAGAAGAAAAAATTTACACATTAGTGAAGCATTTTTTTCTTCTCCTTTTTTTTTTTTTTTTTACCAATAAGGAGCGGAAGAGGAACCAGACTATCATGTTGACTACTGTCTGAAGTTGCTGAGCCAGAGCAGACCTACTCAGCAGCTTCAAGGTCACCACACCCCTCTGATTCCTGTGAATCACAATGAGAGTTTTCCACAGCTAGGAATAGCAACATAATGCAATAACAACACTATTACAGGAAAAAACTGACAAACCCTGAAAAATGTGTGAAAAAGACAAAACCATTCACTCAAATGTTTTCATTCAGTACCACAGTAAGGTTAATTGATAAGTGAACTTGCTATGAGGTCAGCATTTCTCAGCACTCATTAGTCAACAAATGTCCCTCTTCTAACGTTCAATTTCTTCCATAGAAGGATGTGACCAAGTCTCCCTGAGAAGACCCTGACCTACGGTGACCTCCTTCTCCACCACATGCAGAGCGTCGTGCATTGTTCTCACAGAGAACAAGGCTGTCAAGGTGACCCCGCATACCTCTAGTGAATAACAGTCACAGCGTTGACCCATGAACTTCTGCGACCTCTCGGTGCACCGTCAGTAAAAGTGATGATTTGCGGTCAGGGGGAGAATCACGTTGTCCATATATCATCTGTACAAGTAAGTGACGGCGGAGAATGTGTCAGTAATGAGCAGTTTTATAAAACTGTCACTTGTGAACTGATCTCCATTCATTAGCAGAAGCGTTGTTCTCTGCTTCTGTGCAGTGTAATGAGGAGAAATGCCGAGTTAATCATTGACTTCATAAGGTGTGAACTGCTGCACACAGTCCTATTCACATGGGGTACATCAAGGGAAACCGGCCAAAATACGAGCTCCATGTTTGCTTAAGGTGGTGATTTTGTTTTGGGAGCAAACACTGACCTGCGTATACATTTGACCGTAAACACGCTTAGTCATGTTGTACAACCTTCAAAAGGTATAAACAGATTCCGATCTTCTGATGAAGTATTTATTTCCTGGATAATAACTGAGAACATGACAACCCTAAGGGGTAAAGTCTTATCACCCATTTGCACGTAGACTACACAATGTGACTGCTGCCCAACAAGTTACATAACGGAGTTGTAAAACCGAAGAAATACTGCCTTCAAAAGTAATGACATGCTAATTAAAAGCACATTTGGTGAATAAATAAAGCGGGCATTTATTTCTAAACACATTAAATGAGTCACTCTGCAGTTATGTGAGCAATGTTAGAGGTCCTGCGAGGTTGATCAAACAACCATTGCTGCCCTCTTGCAACTTAGCAGATGTGCGGACTCAGCCCATACAAGGTCCTGGAGCCGCAAGTTTATGATATGCGGTTATTGGGGGATACACACATTTATCAGGAGGGAAGTATTTCACCTCCTTGTATGGTGCTCCACATGGAAGAGTTGGCTTGTGTGCTTCTTGTCAATGGAGAGGCGATGTGTTCCCAGGAGGACCAGCAGGGCAATAAATCAAAGCCTCACTCTCCAAGCAGAGCCCAACGCTGAGCTGGAGTACTGTGCAGTCTTCTCAGATTTGCTCTTACAACAAATGCACTTCATATCATTCAAGATTTGTAGAAGTAAAACTGTAATACAATGTGTCAGACGAAGCATGAGAAAATACACAGTAACACAGAAACATTTCACAAATCCTCATGCCTGTCATTTTGCATCGTCAAAGCTGAGTGCCGCCTGTGGATATGAGGACTGGCAGCTCGGACCCAGAGTAAGATCACAAAGGGCATCAGAGCCAGCTGTGGAAATCACCTTGACAGTAAGGGGAGCTGTCCTGATTTCAGGCTATTACAGCCTGGAATCTGCGGCAGGATGTGAAAGTACTCTGACAGAACAAATGATTTCCTCGGACACTGTGGAGCTCAGCTGGCAGTTGTCGTTGCACACTGGGTAGAGCAATGAGGGATGACATGTTGGGAAACACTGCCCACGGTGCCCTTTCTCTTTCTCCCTGTGCTCCAGCTGTATCTCACAGCTGCTCTCGCCTCCACTTGCCCAAAAGCTGAACTCCTACAGGTCTGTTTCAACATCGAAACTACACAGATCACACAGGTCAACTTGTTTTCAGGTGCACTGCAAAAGCATTTTTCTTTTAACACAATGTGCTCGTGGGTAGGTCTGCAGAGCTACTCCAGTGGAGCCCTGAGCAAGTCAGACAGGTTACTCAACCTTAAAAAACCACAGCCGACCAGACATACGTTTCCACAGTCTCAATGTTAAAGCTCCCTCCCTGTGATATAAATCTGTGCTCCCGTGGGAAAGAGTGTACTCACCTTAAAAGTGGCACCAACAAGTGACCTCACACCTCAGTCGGTCTGCCTGCACGTAAACCACGCTGCAAGCCCTCCCTGCTCTTTTCCTCTCACTCATGAAACTACACAGGACACACAAGCATTCTGCCTCTTTCTCTCTCTCTCTCTCTCTCTGGTACTGCCTGCCTCCTTAGAGGACTTCCCGGTTGACAGGCATCACCATAGCAACCCCACTTCGGCCCCCGTTCAAAAGGCACCCTGCTCTTGGCCTGTCAGCTCAGGGCACCTCCTTCAGTGAAGCCGACCTATTGTTGTGATAAGGTGATATTTCACAGCGCAGGGTTAACCGAAGGGGAATGCAAATAGTTTGTTACCTCCACCGCCCAGACACTGCCCAGTGACTAGCTTTATCTCCCCCATGCCTCCCTCTGCTTTTGTGTGCGTGTGTTTGTGTGTGTGTGTGTGTGAGTGTGTGTGTGTGTGTGATGAGTGCGAAGGCATGAAGGGAGATCAAGAGCTCTTTCTGTCCCAGTAGCTCTGGAAGTGTTTCAGAGTCATTAGTCTACACCATAAAGTCCACCACGGACAGAAAGTCCTGCTGACCTTTCTCCCATGATCACACACACACACACACACACACACACACAAACACGCACACACACACACACATACACAAGCGATACTGTTTGATGTCAAGGTTGAAATAAATGACCTGTCACTGAGAGATGTTCAAACTATTCAAATCAGAAGAAGCGGTAGATGCACAGATAAGTCACATAGAATTCAAATTCCGGTAGGATGGCTGATCAAACCACAGAGCCAACAACAGTCCAAGAGAAATGAAGCAGTCTCACATTCTCACTGTTGCTCTTGCATACAGTTCCTGCCCAAATAAATCCAGGATTTCCAGTTTGTCTGCAGTTCTTGCCAATGAAGACGAACTGCGTTAAACCTGAAATCACACATGCTGACAGGCTTGTTTTGGCACTGACTCTGCAGCAGGTGACCTGAGTTACAAAGTCCACAGTGCAGGTGAATGAACCAGTCACCTGACAGCAAGTGCAGTCAGCTTTCTAACGCAAAAGTAAGTTGGTTTCTAGCAGTAAACTAAAGACAGGTCAAAGACTAATATTTAACAGGGTCTAGTCAATGGTCCATCCATTCATTTAAAAGTGGTGTGTGAATGGGTGTGTGTATGTGTGTGTGCATGTGCTGGCCAGTTTGAGCTTGAAACTGAAGACTCAGCGCTTTCTTAATAATTCAGTGGTCTGGCTTGGTAGAGCGAAACTCAGGGAAGATATCCATTTACTGAGCCTGTACTCCTAACAGGGTTGTTTTTGCCAAACAGTTGAGCCGCTGAACCTGAGGGGCAAGCTGGGCAGTGCAGGCTTCAGGAGGAGGCTCCTTTCATAATCTGTGTCCCGCCGGAGCAGACTTTCACCCTGCTGTGACCACATCTGACACCCTGTCACTCTGCAGCTAAATGAGGTAATCACGCAAGAGGCGATTGCAGCTTTGGCCCGGGACCTGACACCTCTCTCCCACACTGGATCCTTGTTCACTTTGTCTCAGTCTCTTCATTGAACAAAAGCAAGGCTTCACCAATTCCAGCCTCTTTTTTTGTTGTTACAGAGAAACATTGTAAGAGTAGGAGAGAGGCATGGTGTTGTACCTCAGTTCCTTCTGAGATGGATGGATTCCAGCATACCTTTACTACGCTGTAAAGACCAACCGCTGTCTTTTCAGTTGTATGTGCCAGTATGTTACTACAGAAGCTCATTAAAAAGCCTGGCAGCCATTCCAGCGAGTGACTAAACCATGACATAAAGACAAAAATCTATTATATCATCCAAAACTATATCATTTGATGACTATATGTTTTTTTTTAACCAGCAGCTTCTCTCACCTCTGAGGGAACAAGGGACAGCAAGTCTGTAAAAGTCACAAGATAATAATAATAATAATGCATTTTATTTATAGGCGCCTTTCTGAACACTCAAGGTCACCTCACAAAACATAAGAGACAAGATAGACGTTATCATCAAATGAAGATATAAGTGAAGAGCTTCAAGTCGACAGGTAAAGCATGACTGTTATGCTTCCACTAAAGTATAACCATGGAAGACAGGATCTGAACATCGTACAGTACTAGTACCAGTAGTGTCATTGGGGGAAGTGCTTGTGGAATGTCTCTGAGAACAAACACAAAAGCATCAGGGTTTATTTTACCAGTAAACAACATTTTTTCTGAGTTATGCATGTCCCAGGACTCTGGGACAAACAATCTCTGGTATAGTCATAAATCCTCATGGGACCTGCTGCTCTTAGGATGCTTATTTTGAGACATTCGGTGAAGAAGAGGAAAAAATTAAAAATGAAAAAGAAATGATTGAGTACATTTCTAACAGGGAGATATTCACACACTAACACCAAAGACCAAAACAACAAAGCACAACAAAAGGGAAGCTTTTGGACAGAGGTCTGACGATAACCATCTTCTGAACCACAGACAGTAAAAGATTGGCATCTGCTGTAGTAAAGTCCTCCTCATGTCCGCCCTCTTCTATATAACTGCTGCAAACTGTTGCTCAACAATGTTCGGAGAAAATTTAAAAGAAGTAAGTCACAGAGGAGTGATAAACAGCCCTGTTTTGTTTGTCTCAGTGGTTTCCAGTGATAAACCGAGTGATGAAGGAAAACAACATGATGCTCAAACGTGTCGGAGACACTTTTCTTTCAAATCGAAATGTCAGCCTGAACCACTGAATTACATGGCAGTGACAGAAAACTCCTTTCCTTTTCAATTGTAAATATCTACTTCCCTGTGATACTAAACCAGTCACAGCACAAGTTGTACTTACAGGCGAGTGCAGGCTGAGCAGTGAGGTCTCCTCAGTGCAGACGGAGCGAGGAAGTGAATGGAAATGAAGGAGGGAACCGCTTCTCTTCTCTCCCTCTCCCTCCCTCCCTCCCTCTTTCTCTTTCTCAGGCCAACAGGGTGTCTTTTATCTTTGGTGAATGATTCAGCGTGGGTCCGAATGTTTGACTGCGTGTCCGTAGGCGTGTGTATGTGTGTGTGTCTGTGTGAGCATGCACTTTGAAGCTCATCAGGGAGAAGGCGCTCAGTAATAGTTTCCATCCACAGCTGGAAATAATAGAGATTCCCATACAGGCTCAGTGGCACCGCCCTCCAGTGTTTTACATGCAAAGGAAGAGGAGGCGATTTCCATCACCATCTCAATAAATAGGCCCGACTGACACACATATTATAATAGCATGGTCTATTCACTGTGTCTGTCACATTCAGATCAGACACAAAAGACAGTCTGGAGTGCTTTCTATGAGATCCAGATGGCTCAGTTGTCTTCACCTGGTGTCTCACCTCTGCAAGCTCCAGCTTTACATTCATGAAAGAGTGAATTTCTTAGTCCCTCAAGTGTTTGTATGTAAGGCCCACACATACAAACACTTCAGGGCCTCAGAGAAGTCTCTATTTCCATGTTCAGTTCCAGTACCAAGCCTGTCTTACTCAGCCAGTATGAGAGAACCTTGCTGCAAAGCCAAGACAAGCTGTGTAACTACTTTCCTTTTTAAGTCCACAGTGTCATCGCAGCAAAGCAGCTGTATTTCTGTCACTACAGTTTAAGTGTAAAGCTCCTGTGGAGCTCCCTGAGAGGTTTATCTGTCGGTTCCCACTCCTATGTTGCCTTGTCCTGAGATATTAGTCTGCGGACGCCTGCTGGATTCCTGCACTCTGACTCAAGTTCTCAGTTCTGCCATCCAAGACAAATATTTATCAGGTTGGATGCGAGATCAGCCACCAAAGGTCACATCTCTCAGCTACTCTGGAGTCCATCTGCACGATGGGCCCGGAAGATGACCATGTTTACCCAACAGCTCCACAGTGACACTTTGAGCTTCAGTCGGATAGCAGTCCAGATGAGAAACAAACTGTAACAGATGTGGAAAGAAACATTTAGTTTAGGATTTGCACTGCAGCTTTGTTACATCTGAACAAATATTAGTATTGATTCTTATTCCATCAATGGTCTGATAATGTACCTGTAATGTTAGAAAATGGATCGTGTCTTCTAGCTGATGCTGAACAAACATCTATTTCCAAAATGCGATAAACAAGATGCACTTTTTAGAAACTATCCACTTATCTTACTTTCACAGAGTTAGTTTGCTGCAGACATTCATGTGATAAGCAGTATAACACTGCCTCTTAGTGGTCCTGAGAAGAACTGTGTGGAGTTGATATTTTACCATGAGGACAGACAGGTGTCGCCAGAATCACAAACACGCCACCATCTATCTGTAGAAATGGTTTCAAAGCACAAAAACTTAGAAAACATTTCTAATTCAAATCATACAATCCTACATATCACAGTAAATATGTAATATTTACACATAACAGTTTATGTTTAGTAGCCTAAATGCAATGCGTGTAATAATAATAATATAATAATAATAATAATCTTTATTTGTAGAGCACTTTTCAAAAACAAGTTACAAAGTGCTTTAACAAGTGCAAAGACAATAATACCCAAAAGACAATAATACAAAAACAATACGAGATAAAAGCAAGAAAACATTGAAAAGACTAAAATACACGTTTAAGATAAATATAAAATTAGTAAAATAGAATAAAATAAAAGGGATAAAATAAAGTCAAATAAGATCAGGAAAGGCTCTCCTATAAAAGTATGTTTTAAGAAGGGACTTAAAAGAGTTCACTGACTCAGCTGACCTGATTTTCTCGGGCAGACTGTTCCAGAGCCTCGGGGCCCTGACAGCAAACGCTCTGTCCCCTTTATTTTTCAGTCGAGACTCTGGAACAGACAACAGACCTCTGCCCGAGGATCTCAAGGTACGTGCTGGTGTGTATGGGACTAAAAGTTCAGAAATATAACAAGGCAAGAGGCCATGAAGATCTTTAAAAGTGATCAATAGAATTAGAAGTCAATTCTAAAACACACTGGGAGCCTGTGTAATGAAGCTAAAATAGGAGTAATGTGGTCATATTTCTTTGTTCTGGTTAAAATGGTCTCGGTGTCCTTAAAAGTTAACATAGATCGAATTTTTGCTATAATTCTAAGTTGATAAAAACATGATTGAACAAGTTTTGTGGTGTGCTGCTCGAAATTTAAATTACTATCAAACCAAACACCAAGGTTCTTTACCACAGGCTTAATGTGATTTACTAGGGAACCAGCAGATGGCAGTATTTGTTTTGCCATCTGCTGGGACCCAATGACCAGGATTTCTGTTTTGTCTGAGTTCAGCTGGAGGAAATTATTTGACATCCATTTTTTAACTTCACAAAGGCAGTTGTTAAGTGAAATCAGCATTCCAGGGTCTGTGGATCTGACGGGCAAGTATATTTGTGTGTCATCAGCATAAATACGAAAAGAAATGCCATGTTTATGGATAATATGTCCAAGGGGAAGCAGATACAAGGAAAACAAAATGGGTCCTAAGACCGACCCCTGAGGCACACCATATTTAACTGGACAGAACGAAGAGACATAGTTGTTTACAGACACGC
>NC_060170.1:28121292-28123461 GCF_021292245.1 Micropterus dolomieu
GGGGCCCTGACAGCAAACGCTCTGTCCCCTTTAGTTTTCAGTCGAGACTCTGGAACAGACAACAGACCTCTGCCCGAGGATCTCAAGGTACGTGCTGGTGTGTATGGGACTAAAAATTCAGAAATATAACAAGGCGAGAGGCCATGAAGAGCTTTAAAAGTGATCAATAGAATTTTAAAGTCAATTCTAAAACATACTGGGAGCCAGTGTAATGAAGCTAAAATAGGAGTAATGTGGTCATATTTCTTTGTTCTGGTTAAAAGCCTGGCAGCTGAGTTCTGGACAGTCTGGAGTCGATCAATAGATTTTTGGGTTAAACAGGTGAAAAGGCTGTTGCAATAATCCAGGCATGATGAGATGAAGGCGTGTAAAATGGTCTTGGTGTCCTTAAAAGTTAACATAGATCGAATTTTTGCTATATTTCTAAGTTGATAAAAACATGATTGAACAAGCTTTGTGGTGTGCTGCTCGAAATTTAAATTACTATCAAACCAAACACCAGGGTTCTTTGCCACAGGCTTAATGTGATTTACTAGGGAACCAGCAGATAACAGTATTTGTTTTGCCATCTGCTGGAGGAAATTATTTGACATCCATTTTTTAACTTCACAAGGCAGTTAAGTGAACTCAGCATTCCAGGGTCTGTGGATATGACGGGCAAGTATCCAACGAAGGTTAAAGTGACTTTAACCTTCGGGCAAGTATATTTGTGTGTCATCAGCATAAATATGAAAAGAAATACCATGTTTATGGATAATATGTCCAAAGGGAAGCAGATACAAGGAAAACAAAATGGGTCCTAAGACCGACCCCTGAGGCACACCATATTTAACTGGACAGAACGAAGAGACATAGTTGTTTACAGCCACGCAAAAATTCCTATTTGACAAGTAGGATGAAAACCATTCTAGGGCAGTACCAGATATCCCCATCCAGTGCCTCAGTCTGTCTAACATGATGTTGTGATCAATGGTGTCAAAAGCAGCGCTAAGGTCCAGGAGTACCAGGACTGAGCACATGCCTTCATCAGCAGACATTAAAAGGTCATTGGTGACTTTAAGCAGGGCAGTCTCAGTGCTGTGGTACTTCCTGAAACCAGATTGAAACTTTTCTAATATTTTGTTATTTTCCAGTACAGTGAGCAGCTGTTTGGACACAATTGTTTCTAGAACCTTTGCAATAAAAGGCAGTTTTGAAATTGGTCTAAAATTTTGTGGGAGGGAGGGATTCTTTAAAAGTGGGTTCACGCAAGCCGTTTTAAAATAATCAGGGACACAACTAGTAGATAGGGAGCTCTTGAAAACAGAGATCAAATGGGGCCCAACAGAATCTATTACTTTCAGTAAAAACTTTGTAGGTATTACATCAAGTGGGCTGGAGGACACTCATTTGTGATACTGTTTTTAAAAGCTCAGACAAGTCGATGGGATAAAACTCTCTTGTTGCTGGTGAGGAATCTCTGAGTAAAGAGGCCGTGGGGGTAATAGAGGCTCTGATTGACACCACCTTGTTGGTAAAATAAGATAAAAACAATTCACAGTCATCATTACTTCCAGCTGAGGCACAAGGAGGGGTTGGGTTTACCAGCTGATCCACAGTCTTAAACAGAAACCTGGGATTGTGTTTATGTGTAGTAATGAGTTCAGAAAAATAGTGTGTTCTCGCATCCTTAACCATGTTATTGTAGTTAATTAATAAATCCTTCAGACTGAGGTAATGGACTTGGGAGACTGGATTTGGCATGAGTAACAGGCGAATTGCTGCTAAAAACAATACATTTGTGGTCAGATATGGTCATGTCCACTAATTCCACAGAGGAAATGCTGACACCCAGGGTAAAGTCCAGTGTATGGCCACGGTTATGTGTTTGCCCTTTGATATGTTGTTGAAGTTAAAAGAAGTGGCCATATTTAAAAAGTCAGTTGCATTAACATTGTTGGGGTCATCAACATGAATATTAAATTGCCACAAAGAACAACTCTGTCATAATTTAAAACCAGAGTTGATAAAAATTCAGGAAGTTCTGATAAAAATCCTCCAGGCGGTTTTGGGGGGGCGATAAATTATAACAAATATGATAGGTTGCAGCCCTCCAACTTTAAGAGTGAGAACTTCAAAGGAGTTAAATTCATCACAGCGTACTTGATGACATTTTAAATTTTTCCTATA
>NC_060170.1:28123481-28123894 GCF_021292245.1 Micropterus dolomieu
TATTGGTAAAATAAGATAAAAACAATTCACAGTCATCATTACTTCCAGCTGAGGCACAAGGAGGGGTTGGGTTTACCAGCTGATCCACAGTCTTAAACAGAAACCTGGGGTTGTGTTTATGTGTAGTAATGAGTTCAGAAAAATAGTGTCTTCTCGCATCCTTAACCATGTTATTGTAGTTAATTAATAAATCCTTCAGACTGAGGTAATGGACTTGGAGACTGGATTTTTTCCATCTGCGCTCTGCTTTCCTGCATTCCCTCATTTATCCAGGGTTGCTTACTAGCTTTAGACGTAGGCCTAACCTTTAGAGGAGCAGTAATATTTAGTGACGACAAGCAGATATGATTGAAGTTATCGACCAGATTGTTGGTGTTGGAATCAGACAGGTGTTGGCTTTGGCTCTGAAAGAA
>NC_060170.1:28123914-28129438 GCF_021292245.1 Micropterus dolomieu
TAAACCAGGTTTCTTTAAAAGTGGGTTCACGCAAGCCGTTTTAAAATAATCAGGGACACAACCAGTAGATAGGGAGCTGTTGAAAACAGAGATCAAATGGGGCCCAACAGAATCTATTACTTTCAGTAAAAACGTTGTAGGTATTACATCAAGTGCGCTGGAGGACACTCTCATTTGTGATACTGTTTTTAAAAGCTCAGACAAGTCGATGGGATAAAACTGGTTAAAACTCTCTTGTTGCTGGTGAGGAACCTCTGAGTAAGAGGCCGCGGGGGTAATAGAGGCTCTGATTGACACCACCTTATTGGTAAAATAAGATAAAAACAATTCACAGTCATCATTACTTCCAGCTGAGGTACAAGGAGGGGTTGTGTTTATCAGCTGATCCACAGTCACAGAAACCTGGGATTGTGTTTATGTGTAGTAATGAGTTCAGAAAAATAGTGTGTTCTCGCTGTGTTCTCCTTAACCAAATCCTTCAGACTGAGGTAATGGACTTGGAGACTGGATTTTTTCCATCTGCGCTCTGCTTTCCGGCATTCCCTTTTTAGGCTGCGAATGCTGTCATTTATCCAGGGTTGCTTACTAGCTTTAGACGTAGGCCTAACCTTTAGAGGAGCAGTAATATTTAGTGACGACAAGCAGATACGATTGAAGTGATCGACCAGATTGTTGGTGTTGGAATCAGACAGGTGTTGGCTTTGGCTCTGAAAGAATGCGCAAAACTTTGAAACACTTTTTTCATTAAAGATGCGAGAACACACGGAGCTTGGTGTGGCGGCATGAGTAACAGGCGAATCGCAGCTAAAAACAATACATCTGTGGTCAGATATGGTCGTGTCCACTAATTCCACAGAGGAAATGCTGACACCCAGGGTAAAAACCAAGTCCAGTGTATGACCACGGTTATGGGTTTGCCCTTTGACATGTTGTTTGAAGTTAAAAGAAGTGGCCATATTTAAAAAGTCAGTTGCATTAACATTGGTGGGGTCATCAACATGAATATTAAAATCGCCACAAAGAACAATTTTGTCATAATTTAAAACCAGAGTAGATAATACACTGATATGCAAGAGAGACAATATCTTATGTCATCATTTTATATTAAATTATCATTACCATCAAAATATTACCTTTGAAAAATAATGTTAAGTATAACACATATCAATAATTGGTCATGTAACCATGCATGTGAAATAGGATCTTGTCACTGCTGTTTTATAAAGGCTTCCTTAACTTGAGTACATTCAGGAACAAGTTCAGACTGTAATCATTTTGTCATTTATTCATAAATTATTAGGCCTACTGGGTTTTGGTCAAGGGTGGATATTTCTTACCACTGTGGGGAAAATAAAAACATATCCCAGTGGGACACTTAGAAACAGAGTCGCAAAGGGTCTAGATGCAAAGAAGGTCTGCAGGTGACCAAACCACTGTGAGGCATCTTAGGGGGGAAGGCCACACTCTTTTAAAACCTAAAAGCACACTGGACTGGTAGTAAAGACCAAGAGTTATATTTAATTGTTTTGATCAAAATTATTGCTTCATTTACTAGTCCTGGATATTGGTAGGGACCTCTCTTGTAGCCGTACACCTTCTTTTATCAGTTTGTCAGTGCTAGATATCTATCATGGCCCTCAGTGGGTGGCTGAGTTCAACTCCTGTTATTTGTTTGATCTGCTGTTGCTTGTAGTATTTGCTGCTGGAATGCACATCCTTGTTGAGGGTTATAAGAAAGAGCCAGAGTGTTCGCAGTCTTATAACTTTCTAAATCTGCAAGACAATGTGTGTATTTCAGATAGATGGTGAGATCTTTTAGCAAATCTGGAGGTAACCAATCTTCTTTTAACCCTCTCATGTATGATTTATTAAAAATAATAAAATAATAAAAAGATTCTTTTTATTACTCAAAATTGGGCTACTATACAAATCCATTTACATTTATTTCAAAATTCTGTTATGTTTTTAAATTTGTTAACTGTCCCCGTATGTGGACACCCTGCAATAAAGGAGTAAAATCCCACACCTGACAATATGGATTATTATGTTTTTATGTCATGTTATGCTATCTATTTAATATTAATAGTTGGAAATTAAAACATGTTTTAGGAACAAATAGAGAAAAAACACTCACAGTGGTGTTGATAACTGTAGTTACATGTATGCGGAAATCCAGTAGCATATTGTTATCCTCATCTAACATCATGTTGAATCATCTCACTTTTAACATGTCAACATCCAACATGTAGCAGATTACATAGACCAATTTTATTAAGGGGGCCAGGCTGGGGCCAGTTGTTTTGTCAGAGGGGCACATTCAATCTGGGACAAAAGAGACAAAGGCAATGTTCAAGCTTTCAAAATATCTTGTTTAGTATACAATGTAATGTTTTAGTATGTTTCAGTTATTGTTTCAGTAACAGGATCTTTTCAGTAACTTAGTTATAGTTTTATTAAATTACATTATACAAAAAAACTTGCTGTAAACTTTAGCTCAAGTTACAGTACATTCTTCGATACAACACTTCTTTGTAAGGCTTCATGAACAGTATAAGTTCCAGTGTACTAGTGTACTGTTCTCTGGATCCCAGTTTGTATTTTGTTTCCCACTTTTGGTAGGAAACAACCAACTTCTCCATATTCACCCCTGTTTTTAGTCAAGATGTGAAATATACCCAAAACAAAATACTTGATAGTAGGCCATCATCTGTGCATTAGAAAGGGGAGAGTTTTATGGCAGGTTAAAACAGACCAGAAGGCTAAGTTATCGCTGTTTGTGTATGAAAAGTGCTGTTTAAATGCAATGCACTATTAAATTGTTATGATAATAACTTATCCTTTAAGGAGGACTTGGAACATTTCCCAGCAATATCCAAAGACCATGCAATAGAAACAAGGACAAAATATTGTCTACAATGCTGCATTAAGTTTAATGTACATTTTCGTCACAAATAGGAAGATAAAAGGAAGATACAGCCTATTACTATGACTATACTGTAGACCAGGGCTTTTCAATTACAAATTCAAACCACAACCAAAACACAGCTGCGGTGGATGAGAGACTGAGCAGATTAAAACATCACCTTTTGCGTGTTTATGCTTATTAAACAGGTGTGTTGTAGTATTGGCTTTTTACTCGCTAAGTTTTTATTGCATCACATAGGCCTGTTTTTATACTAAGGAGTCTATGAAGATTCTCAGTCATCAAGGTCATAGTTATCCAACGAAGGTTAAAGTGGTTAAAGTTTAACCATCGTTGGATATACTAAGGAGCGTGTTGTCTTCAATGTCGGTAATGTCCGCTGATCAGCTGGCTGACCTCGCCCTGTGTGTGCGCGTGCGTGTCTGTGTGTGGAGGCGCTGTGCATGGAGAGGCTGCATGTTATGTTGAGCCGTGATTGGCGGTGATCGGTAAAGCCCATGTGAAACTCAACAAAAATGAGAAGGAAACGATATACCTCACTCTTTAGCTACTTTCATACACTGTAGGCCTACATGTAGTTTACTTTTGTTGTCATATATTAGATTATGTGCTGGGCCACATGGAGGTTGCTTCCGGCTGGATGTGGCCCACCTTTTGGATAAAAAGGTAGTGAAAATAAATTAAGTGATAATTTCTTGACCTTGGTCAAACAACAAAACACGTGGTTTGTATTTTAATTTATTTTAACCACCTTTGTTAATCATTTGCTTTTCTGGATTGATAACGTTGATTTTGATGGAAACCAGCTAAACAGCTATAGGCTAATTGTAAAGTAACAAGTAAAAATTAAAGTAGTTGATCGTTGCACTTTCACATTTGAAAAAAGATATGCTACATAATTTATTCAAATAATAATAAATGTAAGCACTGTATTAATGTAAAGTCAATGTACAGTGAATTTGTTGATTGATTAGTATGTTTATCTGGTCTGTATAGTGTGCAAGTGGATAACTGATTCATGATTTCTGCCATGCGCTAGTATTGTATTCATGTAAAAGATTACAAATGATTCTTTGCAGCAAGATGACATTTCCAAAATGAAAATGAATAACATGCTCTTATCTGAAAACATTTTGAGCTCACACTTCATTCAAAAGTAGCTCTACTCAATGTCCATTTACTCTAAACAAGTGAGTCAGTCATCACGAGTGGATATTGTTTTGTTGAATAATCCTATTTAGTTCAGTGTTAAAAGTGTCAAAATGTGTAATATGTGTTGTTATGGACTGATGTTAACTTTATAAGCTAAGAGGTACAGACGTTTCAGGAATTTGCGTCACACACACACATTTAACAATAAATATACAAACTGAACTAAAATAAGTGTAGCCAACCCATAAAATTTATCTTGTGTTTGGCCTCATCATTCCTGGCCTGGCCACATAAGAAAAACAGAAAATAGAATATCATTAGACATAAGACATTTTATTTTGTCTTTGTTTGTTTGTTTTTACATACATATATTACATATTTGCAAAAAATTAAATTAAAAATTAAGAAGGCAAAATATACTGTACAGTTTAAAAAATGTAATTTACATTACTCTTTATGCTGCAATAAGTGAGTGCAATAAGTCATAGATTGTCCTCACCAAAATGTTTTATGTTTGTCTTTATCCTTATTTATCAATCACAATAAAAGTGCAGTTTCCTCTTTTTTCACACATTCTTTTACATGATCTGCTTAATATATTCACATCAGCATCGCAGTACATCTCCATGCTATACAACATTTACATGTTAGGGAAGAGAGAGTTGAATAACAATTATGCGACAAAGTTTCCTGGCTGGGCTTGAATCAGGCACACTGTGGTCACATGGCAAACCTCCCCAACCACTGGGCTACCAGGACACATTAGGTGGGCGCTGCTCGTCGTGTTTTCTTTGTTACAGTCACTCAGTAGCTTGTATTTGATGAGCCTTGCCTGGTGTCTCGGAGCTTAGAGCCCCCAAATGACAGACCTCCCCTCCAGTGATGGTGCTCAGATGTCCCGTCGACATAGCGGGCAGGTGCCAAACTGCTGGCAGACCTTGGGGGCGCAGCGGTCACACAAACACCTGTGGCCACAGGGCAGAGTGATTCTGGCCTCTTTTGCCATGCACACCACACAGGACATTGTGCTGCTTTCACCTGTGAACAAAACAGAGGAATCACAATTACAAAGACTGACCTCAGAGATAGGCAAATGTGTGCCATATTTTGAATCAACGCAAACAGCTGATTTCACTGATTCAATCAGTTAAGGGTCAAAAATCAGTATTTGGTTGGAAGGACTCTTTCTTACCTGCTGGGACTTCCATGTCAAGACAGGAGATGCATTGCTCGCTGTTTCCATGGAGGTTCGACACAGCAGGAGTCATCCTGCTGGGAATGTCAACATCCAGTGAGGTGGGGCGTTCAGGTGCAGGACAGGACCTTCTGGTGCGAAACAGCTCCCTTTTCTCTGAGCCTGCAGCAGAGTGTAGATACATTAAATCACTTCATCTTTTTACAATAGTCATTCACACGATTACTTGGCATGGTCAACAAATAAATAAGAAC
>NC_060170.1:28129538-28158830 GCF_021292245.1 Micropterus dolomieu
ACTTATGTATCATGCAGGTGTGACTCACATGTGTAGTAACTTTTTTTTACATGTGAAGCCCTTTCCTCATCAGTCGTAAGCTTAACGTTTCCAGTAAAACGGCTAGTTTCTAGTTATCTCTCATCTCCTGCATATGTGCCATGTTATCAATCAATGCAAACAGCTGATTTCACTGATTCAATCAGTTAAGGGTCAAAAATCAGTATTTGGTTGGAAGGACTCTTTCTTACCTGCTGGGACTTCCATGTCAAGACAGGAGATGCATTCCTCGCTGTTTCCATGGAGGTTCGACACAGCAGGAGTCATCCTGCTGGGATTGTCAACATCCGGTGAGGTGGGGCGTTCAGGTGCAGGACAGGACCTTCTGGTGCGAAACAGCTCCCTTTTCTCTGAGCCTGCAGCAGAGTGTAGATACATCTTTTTACAATAGTCATTCACACAATTACTTGGCATGGTCAACAAATAAATAAGAACAAGGAAACGGGCCGTGCAGCCCAAACACATCGTTATCTAACAGTAAACTTACCCAGAAGGAAAATGGAGCACGTCTGTCCGTAGATGTCTATCATGGCCCACAGCGGCTTGCTCAGATCCACTCCTGTCAGTAGTTTGTGCTGCCTGATGTTGTTGCTAGTAATGTATAAGGAGCCTCCATTGGAAACCCAGAACTCCAGCTCTGAACCTGCTTGGCAGTAGGATTCATGCACGGGAGCAGCCCAGTGCCCGTAGATGTCAGTGAGGTTGGGGATGGCCATGTCAGGCAGAGGCTGAGATCTGGCTGAAGGTGGCACGTTGGTGAAGCCCACACGCAGAGCTCCTTGGCAGTTCATCAAATCCTTCTCCACCCTCAGACGAATCCTCTCCTGGACCTTCACTGGGCGGCTGCTGAACACCAGGCCGTTCCTGAACGTCTTCCCCCTCCTCTCTGCGAGTCGACACCCCTGGCTCAGGCGCACATTGTCTCCCACAGCCTGAGAGTGGAAGGTCAGAGGACCGAGGCAGGACAGGCCACACCGGAGTGACCTCTCTGACCCAACAACTGCAAAGGAAACAAAACAATCTTTTTAAAAAATCTTTACATGCAAGTCATGTTTGCACAAAGTGATTTCTTTGCGCATGTGTCACAGACAACCACAACAACAAAAAGCTGGTTAGTTTTGCTTTCACTATCTGAATACAGTGTAGTAAACAACACATTGTACTGTACTCATTTTAGACTAAAAGAAGTGAATTTGCTCGTAGTACAATATTTTTTCTCCTTAATGTTTACTGCTATAAATGAAGATTGTTTGTGTCATAGGTAACTAATTCTACTAAGCTTAAGCTGTTAGGAATAAGTGACATATTTGATAAAACACATAATAAAGAGAAATTTCTTAACATCATCTAATCTAATAACTTGTTATTCTACAGCGATAAAGTTGATAATGATGGAGCTATAAACCGCAGTTAAAATAAATAAAAAAGTAATAATGAAACTAGCAGACACTCGTTCTTTCTATAACTGATAACAAAAGACCTGGGCATGAACAACTCGCTTTAGTTTTGTATCTCACCAATCAGATTCTTAAGAATAATGACCACATTCTTAAAGGAAAGAATAGTTTCTTTCAGTAGCTCTTGAAAAAGAAATTAACTTAGAATGTTTTCTTGATGTACATGTGCATTAAAAAACAAACTATAAGAGCTTTTTCATACCAAAGTACAAATTTATGCCATTAAGATTTGTGTTACTAAAATGTAGAATTCTAAATGAATTATTATTTATTATTTTCAGTATTAGTATTAAGTTTAGTAATAACAACAAAAGTGATAATTCATATATATTTTGACATCCTAAATTGAACTTAACAAATTGTAGTTAACAGAGGACTTTACAGATAATTTAAGCAGTACTGTAAATTGCAGATCAAGCGGAGATCTTGTAAGATCCACAAATAATAAGAGGCTGTTTTCATGCAACCTATTGCAGGCCTTGCTGTCAGCATCATAAACAGCAGAATAAAACATGTCTTGATCCTTTAGGTCATATTATGACTACATGCCTAATGATTCTTCTTTAATATAAACGTATGCCAGTTAATCATTTGCTTCAATAAAGTTGTAAATAGGAGATAAAATTGTAATCAAGTAATAATGAAACTAGCAGACACGTGCTTGACTTTGAGCAACAGGTGAAGGTTTACCATTCATGCAAAGATGACTGATTAAAGTAAACACTGTATTTAATCAATGCATTTGTTAATTTGATAAAGAATGTATTAAATGTTAACTTATGTATCATGCAGGTGTGACTCACATGTGTAGTAACTTTTTTTTACATGTGAAGCCCTTTCCTCATCAGTCGTAAGCTTAACGTTTCCAGTAAAACGGCTAGTTTCTAGTTATCTCTCATCTCCTGCATATGTGCCATGTTATCAATCAATGCAAACAGCTGATTTCACTGATTCAATCAGTTAAGGGTCAAAAATCAGTATTTGGTTGGAAGGACTCTTTCTTACCTGCTGGGACTTCCATGTCAAGACAGGAGATGCATTGCTCGCTGTTTCCATGGAGGTTCGACACAGCAGGAGTCATCCTGCTGGGAATGTCAACATCCAGTGAGGTGGGGCGTTCAGGTGCAGGACAGGACCTTCTGGTGCGAAACAGCTCCCTTTTGTCTGAGCCTGCAGCAGAGTGTAGATACATTAAATCACTTCATCTTTTTACAATAGTCATTCACACGATTACTTGGCATGGTCAACAAATAAATAAGAACAAGAAAACGGGCTGTGCAGCCCAAACACATCGTTATCTAACAGTAAACTTACCCAGAAGGAAAATGGAGCACGTCTGTCCGTAGATGTCTATCATGGCCCACAGCGGCTTGCTCAGATCCACTCCTGTCAGTAGTTTGTGCTGCCTGATGTTGTTGCTAGTAATGTATAAGGAGCCTCCATTGGAAACCCAGAACTCCAGCTCTGAACCTGCTTGGCAGTAGGATTCATGCACGGGAGCAGCCCAGTGCCCGTAGATGTCAGTGAGGTTGGGGATGGCCATGTCGGGCAGAGGCTGAGATCTGGCTGAAGGTGGCACGTTGGTGAAGCCCACACGCAGAGCTCCTTGGCAGTTCATCAAATCCTTCTCCACCCTCAGACGAATCCTCTCCTGGACCTTCACTGGGCGGCTAATGAACACCAGGCCGTTCCTGAACGTCTTCCCCGTCCTCTCTGCGAGTCGACACCCCTGGCTCAGGCGCACATTGTCTCCCACAGCCTGAGAGTAGAAGGTCAGAGGACCGAGGCAGGACAGGCCACACCGGAGTGACCTCTCTGACCCAACAACTGCAAAGGAAACAAAACAATCTTTTTAAAAAATCTTTACATGCGAGTCATGTTTGCACAAAGTGATTTCTTTGCGCATGTGTCACAGACAACCACAACAACAAAAAGCTGGTAAGTTTTGCTTTCACTATCTGAATACAGTGTAGTAAACAACACATTGTACTGTACTCATTTTAGACTAAAAGAAGTGAATTTAATAATACTTATTATTTTCTCCTTTATGTTTTCTGCTATATGAATGAATATTGTTTGTGTCAAAGATAACTAATTCCAATAAGCTTAAGCTGTAGTGAATAAGTGACATATTTGACAAAATATTTACTTAATAAAGAGTATCTCACCATAACATCATGCAGAAAGAATACTGGTTTGCAGTACCTCTTGAATTTTTTTTTTAACATAGAGATGTTTTCATGATGTACATGTGCATTAAAAAACGATCTATAAGAGCTTTTTTCATACCAAAGTATGAATTTATGCCATTAAGATTTGTGTTACTAAAATGTAAAATTGTAAATGAATTACTACTTATTTATTTTCAGTTTTAGCATTTAGTTTAGTAATAACATCAAAATAGATACTTTATTTTGGCAACCTAAATGTAACTTGACAAACAAGGGGGATCCAGTAAGATCCACAAATGATAAGAGGCTGTTTTCACACAACCTATTGCGGGCCTTGCTGTCAGTATCATACAGCAGAAAAAGACATATCATCATCCTCGAGGTCGCGTTATGATCGCATTCCCAGTGTTGCCAGTTAATCATTTGTTTCAGTAAAGTTGCAGACAGCAAATAAAATTGTAAACAAGCAAGACGCTTGTGCTTTCACTTTGTGGGAACAGGTGCGGGTGTGCAATTCATGTAGAGATGGATGTTTAAAGTGAAAACTATCAAACAATTTGCAGTAAATGATAACTTAATTATCCTGTGACTCACACATAGCAACATCTTAATTTGCATGTAAAGTGCTTTACTCATCAGTGAGGAGCTGAACGTTTCCAGTAAAACATATAGTTTCTAGTTATCTCTCATCTCCTTTATTTCACAGTTTACGGCACAGGTCATAAATCCTATATTCCTCCTATTTCTTTTGATCAGTTTTACAGCAGTTATAACTAATAAGAAAAGACTTCAGCAACAACTCACTTTTGTTTTGTATCATACCTAATCAGATTTTTAAGAACAATTAACGCTTTCTTAGTGGACAGATTAGTGGCTTTCAGACAAACAAAAATCAAACAAAAATTTAAGGTTTTTTTATACCAAAGTAATATACCTTTGCCATTAGGATTTGTTACTAAAATGTAAAACATTAAATGAATTACAATTAATTTTTTAACTTATTTTCAGTTTTAGTATTTTGTTTAATCATTACATCAACACTGATACTTTATATATAATTTAGCAACCTAAATGTAACAACTTCGAGAAACAAAGAAACAAAGATCAAGATTAAATATCTCACCAGAGTTCTCGTTGTCACTCTCCTTCATCATCTTGAAGAGGCAGATTGTTCTTGTCTTGAGAGATGATGTGATCAAGTCTGTGTCTTGGTTCAATGAGCAGGCTTTAAAACATGGTGCACGTGGTGTCAAAACAGACACATCCCAGCATCACAAGGAAAAGGAATGGGGAGGGACTGAGGGAGGAGCCAAACCTTGGAAATTTACCTGATGAGGGAGGGCACGGTGCCAACAGTAGTTTAGTTTTTAGCGCAACTCACGTTTATCTTAAAGGGTCTCTGTTTTAATCAGTGACTTTTACAGCAGCAATGTGAACATAATACCCGGATGTGAGGTCCTGAATTGTATGGAATTAGCTCCCATATAGAATAGTATCACTTTCATTATTAGTCATGGTCTTGATTGTTTTTTATGCTGAAAGACAAAGGTCATGCAAACAAACATTTATGTACATTTCTTAACATAAGTGAAGAAACAGTAGCCTACTTTAACTTACCAAAACGGTCCATTAACATCATAACATCATAAATGACGAGAGGCTGTTAAAATAGGCCACCTATTGCAGGGCTTTCTGTCAGTACCATTAACGGCTTTTCTTAAATGAATTATAGCGCCCAGACTGAGTGGGGCTAAAAAAAAAGTTAGTAAGTGTAGTTTATGAAATTGCACCGCAACGCTTCGATGGTGACGACAAGAATAGCACGCATAACGGGAAACTTTATTTTATTATTAGGGGTGCTCATGACTTATTGAGAGTAGCCAAACTCCCCCCATCTCCCCTGTAGGCCTACTTAGCACTTTGCAGTGGCCTTTGTTCTTCTAAACTGAAGTGAATCTAAAATTTGAATCTCCTGACCCTGATATTGACAATAATCTCTTTTAGGAAAGGCAATGCAATCTGGCCTCATTTTAGAGAAATGTTCAAAACGCCACCTGACTCAACACATCGTGGAAAATACCCAAAACACAAAAGTACTGGCACTGCTACCCGGACTGACTCTATGATTTAAAGGAACCCTAAACATGCGTATGTGATGAGATCATGCAAAGGTTCATTCTTAAGAATTTCCTCACTTGCTGCTGTATATTCTCTCACCAGTGTGTACAGAGCTTTGTCGCCCTCTACAGGACACATGCTCATATTTCAATAGTCCTCATTGATTGGCAGTCCTAACAGGACAGGAATGGGCCATGAGAAATCCTAAATGACATCATCACTCTTGGAAAGTTACTAGCTCTTCTCCTACTATTCCAATTTAAATCACGTCTTTCCCCCAGAAATCACGTCACAGTGATTAACTCTGCAGGCCACACCTGAATTCTGAATTGGGGGACGTAGGTATTTTAACTTGTATTACACCCTTATGTGAAGCATGTTTTTAGGGAAAAGTATATCCTGTAGACCAAGTGTTTGATTCTAGGCATTAGAATCATTTATTCTATGCAATCCTGTAGTTAAATACTGCAAAAATGTATTGATGTATCCACCCCATTTCAAAAAGCATAACAGTAAGTCACATAATATCAACATTTAGATGACTAAATTTGTTCTTAGAGTTCATTATAAGGCATCACAAAACAATTGAGACCTTATTTTAGTTAATATGGTTTAAAGTAAATTAAGCTAAAGCTCAACTTCTCTCTTTGTGTGCAGTGCTAGTGGTCACAGTTCAACCACCAATAATTTATTACTAAATTATAAGTATGTGGCCTAATACCAGCCTCATATTAGGTTTGTTCCAGGGAAGAGAGAAGTTGAGCTATGCACAACCCCCCACCCCCCGCCCCAACATAATGGTTTGTTTTTTTTAAAAAACATCTCCAGTACTCAAGTATTGAAACAGGAAACAGACTCTCCTCCTCGTCCTCTGTGCACTCCAGGTTCAGCTGCCTCTGCTCCACCACACTTGGTCAGACATGGCAGGCCATCAAAAAATCAACTTGTTCCCACTCCACCTGTTCAAAACACTATTAATCTGCTGCTTTCCAATAAAAGGCTTGGCTTTCAGAGAGGAGCCAATGGCAAGGCATTAAAGCTGTGAGACCCAGGCCAATCCCAGGCTGCATTCTAATGTGGCTTATCTTTATCAAGGTGCCACTCCATTTCCAGATACTGCTTATTTATGATATTTGAGGAGAGACCCAGCAGGAGGCACATGTCTTTAGGAGAGAATTAAAATCTGCGTCCAGAGGACTCGCCCGAGATGTCAGATATGGGATTATCACACACCACAACCACACTGGGGCTGAGAAGAGGTGAAGGGCGAGAGTGAAGAGTTTATTTGCTGCTACACTGTTTCTGATGTGGTAGCAACTTTGGCAAAAACCAGGGACTTTGTTAAAATTGCTATTGGTGCTCTTATTTATTTGAATATCTGGGGACGGTGGAACATCGGGTGAGAGGACTCCTTGTCGGCCCATCAGAGGTCTTTTCCTGTCCAGATCTTATTGGATGTGTTACTGAGACCTGGAGGCAGAGTTACAGTACTCCCCATGGATCCAAACATCCAGGGGTCTTTCCTGTTCAACAACAGCCTGAACCAATTCCCCTCAGACCTCAAGGCGCCAGTGTGCCAGTACTCAGTGCCCAACTCCTTCTACAAGCTCAACCCGGGCCTCAACAGCCAGCTGCAGGCAGGGACCCCTCACGGAATCAGCGACATCCTGAGCCGCTCCATGGTAGGGATGGGCTCCACGGGCACCACCACCCTGCTGTCCGGATACTCCACAATGGGGGGGTTCGGCCCCTCCGTCACCAGCACGTCCATGTACTATAACCGAGACTACAACTCCAACCTGGGCGGCTTTTCCAAGCCTGGCAGCGAGTGCCCCATGAAGGGTCGCAGTGTGAGCTGCTGGGCGGAGAGCGGCTGTGACTGGAGAGGAGGGAGGCAGCAGTGCACCAACAGTGAGTCTAAATACTGCAGACTGGACTCAACATCCAGCTCATCAACGCATTACAATTTCCCCATGTCTGTCTCCGAGGACACGACAAGACGTGTGACCTCGGAATGATGCCAGAATGTCCTTTGTCTTGACTGAAAAAGACAAATTCAATCTAATGAGAAAAGATACAGAAATAGCCTATACAGTATAAAAACTTCAAAAACTCATATCACGTAGTATGTGTGTAAAATGTATGATTTGATGTAATGCTTAGATAATATAAGATATTATTAAATATATTATTAACATTTAAATTTAAGCGTCCATGTACATGTATTATCTAGAAGAAAACACAAAAACAAAGGTGTTGATTATTATTTGTGGCTTTTCAAACTTTCAATCAAACATTCATGAAATTGAACTTTTATATAACATGTGGATGATTTATTTTTAAATCAATGGCAATTTTAAACTTCTACAATATCCAATCTATAAACTGGATTCAGAAACAGAGAGTGGAATTAGGAAACTATTCCTATCCTCCACCCCCTTGCTTATGCAGATAAAAATATTGCAACACCATTTAGCAGAAACGGAAGTGGGTAAATCTAATTCCTAATTAATTTTTCCTGTGATATTTCCAGGTAGCGGGCCTCTGGGGGAGATGTCAGGCAGGAAGAAACACACCAGACCAACATTTAGCGGACATCAGATATTTGCTCTGGAGAAAACGTTCGAGCAGACCAAATACTTGGCCGGGCCTGAGAGGGCAAGACTGGCATATTCTCTGGGCATGACTGAATCACAAGTCAAGGTAAAGATAACGTTACATTTAGCCTACATTGTTAGAATTATGCCTTTGTTTAAGGTGCCTTGCCTTAGTTTTTTTAAAAACACTTATTACACCAGTGGTTGTAGGCTATGTTGTTCTATTTATCATTTGTTTTATTTGCCTAAGCCTATGTGTGATTTTTATGTGCACGTGAGGTAACTTGCAACTCCCGTTTTGAAAGGTGCAACAGAAATAGTTTGAAATGTTTACTTTTTTAAGACTTAAACTTGCAGACACGTGCTTAAGGAATGTGATAAGTATCACACAAGGAATCCAAAGAATCAACAACATGCAAGCACCTACCTTTTCCAAATTAGGCCACAACAAAAAACAAGATGGGCTACAATAGGCTACAAGTTTATTCATCGCCTACCCCTCCCCGCTGTGTTTAGGTGTGGTTTCAGAACCGACGGACCAAGTGGAGGAAGAAGAGCGCCTCAGAGCCCAGCTCCACGCAGGCCAGCCACGCGGGGCAGTGCGGGGAGGCCTCGGAGAACGAGGTGGAGGACGAGGAGTACAACAAGCCTCTGGACCCCGACTCTGACGATGATAAGATCCGCCTGCTGCTGCGCAAACACCGCAGGGCTTTCTCCGTCCTGCGCCTCGGGCCACACCAAGTCTGACATGCTTCTTACACACACACACACGCACACGCACACGTGCACACACGCTTCTCAGCAGACCTGCATGCTGTAATGAAAGCAATTCGTTTTTAATACTAAGTTCAATCAATGAGCATTAAGGCATGTTCACAGGGTCATGTGGTCATCCTACAAAAAGAGCCCCAGAGGGCTCAATAGACAAACAGTCTGAGTTAAAAGGACGTTTACTTTTATAAGTTACTGTAAGAAATGATCTCTGTTTGATACTGGTTATGTGTGTGTGTGTGTGTGTGTGTGTGTGGAGGGGGGGGGTATGTTTTTTGTAAAACCAGAAGAAAAGGACATAAAAAAAGTGCATGATGCTATCGGTAATACTAAATAATATAAGAGTTATTCATGTGTTCTTTTCTTTGAACAGTTGAAGCAGTTTGTGCTTATGTGAATTTCACTTTATGAAAGTGTCTTAATACATCAATAAACTCAATATAGCCTACCTTCAATCAGAACTTCAGAATATAAATTCTAAAATAATGCAGCAACTGATAAAACTATAGGTAAAGTAACTATTAGGTCAACTTTGCTTTAAAACAATATAAGAACATTTAACATTCTTCCTACTAATGAGTCATTCTGATATGGGTTAATGTGTTGATGAACCACTCTGAAATACAGGGTGTTGGAAAGGCAGGAATAGATTTTAGTTTATATCAAATCAGTGCAGAGAAGGAAGTGTGCATTAAAAGCTAATGAGAGCACTTACAGAGAAACGGACTGCTCACATTTTAGTAGGCTATCTATTAAAATGTTCCACACAAGTATAATTTGTAATTCTACTAAACGCTTAAATTGAATGTTTACTTGAAGTCGGTTAAAATAACTGCAAGTTGACAGCTTTGTTTTTCATTATTGTATACTTGCTTTTGAAATACAATGTATTTAAGTTGGACAATGTAAAACACATCTGTCATTATGTTGCACAATAAATTATTATGAATCATTTATCAAACTTGGTGGAAAACTGTCTCGTCTGCTTTTAAATGAAAAAATCCAACTTAACTGTAACATTATTTGGTTGCAGTGGCTCAAGTTCCGCTTGTGCGTTTGCTGCCGAGTGACAGACAAGATGAAACTGTGAGCCAAAAGGCACAAACACCGGAGAGAAGTGCAAAGGTCAGAGGTCCAGTCTTGTGTGATTCACTATTGTTGTGTGGCTTAATTGAAGACAATGACCCCCACAACCCACTTCAACATGAAATCAATACCAATAGACCGGCTCATTCACCATAGGCTCAGAGAGTTTAGACTCCATATACGGTTCAGGCTGACATCATGCCAGATAATTCTTTCAAAGGAAAAACTCAAGGCATGCTGCTGAGACAAAACAATGCGCTCGAGTGTGCCAACAATGTAGTTGTGCTACTCTTAGTGCCATACATTGCCATTTCTGTCATGTTTTAGCCTCCCTCCAACCTGATGCTATCTGTAAGTCAAACCAGTGAATCAACACAAAAATGAAATGCAATCAAGGTTAGAATCACTCCCTTGATTTGTTAACCCTTGAAGACTTTCAATCTGACCAAAACGTCCTCAACAGCCCATTCCAGCTTTAGAGGGCAGACTTAATACCTCATCTATTTTTGATGTCATTTTTCTTCTGCCACAACATAAACACAGCTGACCTTACAGCTGAATTCTATTCCCTAATTATGGAAACTGCATAACACAGACATCCAGTAATATACACACAGTGGGTTAATGTAGTGCAGGCTCAGTGTCCATTTTGCATGGCTCTGCTCTATATTTCTTCTATCTCACTGACCCAAAGTCAGCATTAGTGCCATTTTGCAAGTAAAAAAACAGACATCCCTTATAAGATCCATATCTCTTTTCTTAGTTAACAGCTAAACCCTGAAAGGCAGCAGCATTAAGAAACGTGCACTGTCTTTGGCATGCAATACTTCACCCAACCTTTCAGGTTTATCGGGAAATAAGACCAATGACATTGTGTCTTTCACGTATATATCCAAACAGTTGTGATTCAAATTCTATTATAAAGGATAACTGGTTGTTCTGAAAAGCCAGAGCTGTCAATCTCAAAATCCCCGGCGTGTTGCAACATATTGATTGCATATGCAGTGCTGGTGGATCCAATAAAAAACAGAGCAAAATGTTTATTAGGGTAATATTTTATTTACAAGAGGGAAATATCACAATGATGTAGTGTTTGACCAGAGTTAATTTAAAGATAATACTGGCCTTATAATAAACTTCACTCCCATGATTGGTCAACAGTGAACCGCTAAAAGTTTATTACTTACAAACTGTTCTTCATCCAGTATCCAGACATTTGCATCACTGATTCACAGTACAAACATGACGGACAGTCCAAACTTAATATGAATATCTGTGAATTTAGGCATGAAAAGTGTTAATGTATGAATATAAGGGTTGCTCTGTTCCACCAAGATGAAGAAGACAGAAGACGTTTCACAAAACACTAAGAAAATATATATATTATACACATCAGCTGGAATTGGCCCAAGCTGGATAAGCAGGTATGGCTAATGAATGGATGTAACGAAGCAAAAACATGTTTGCAATTCTTTCAATTAGTCATTTTTGAAACCAGATCGAAGAATCTAACAAATTACTCATACATCAAAAATATTATACAGAACTGGTGTTATAATATGAGACTATAAATCAACAAAATAAGACAAAATTCAAAGAAATCCAAAAGCAAAAGTGCCTTCTGTGTTGTGTATGGTAGCGCACACGTGTGAAGCCCACATTCCTTAACTGCAGTTAGAAGTAAACATGTAAGGCCTACCATATAATTAGGGCTGGACAATAAAACAATAACAATAATTATCGCAATGTTTTTCAATAACAATATAACAAATGTTAAATAAATATTCAATAAAGGTTTGATTTTATTTACCTGAATCACACACGAATTAGGACTTAATTTTTTTATTAAAATGTTTCTTTTGTTGAGGAAAAAGGACTGAGAAAAGATTTTATTTAATTTTTCTCATGCACATTTGTTGACAAAGATTGTTTGTACTGTTTTTAATGTTCAAACTCAGATTTGTGAAGTGATCCACTGTTTGGCATCAATTGTTGATTGAGTCTATAAACTCAAAAGAAATAATGATTTGATATTTATCGTGATAATTCGATATCAAAAGATATGAAACTTTTTATTGTGATAAAATTTTTGGCCATATCGTCCAGCCCTACGTATAATTATTTTGGCAATGAAATATGGTTGATGCCAACCAGAACGGGGTGGAAGAGATTTCTGAAGAAAACTTTCTCTAATTGAGGAAATCGAAACATGGAGAACTGCTGAGTTATAGCTTGTGGAATAAAGCACTTGGTATTATTATTGGTACACGGAAAAAACTGCAAAAGAATGCTGCTTCAAATTAAACAAGGTGAAACTACTTCATTCAGCTCCTACCACAACATTCATAAACAGACAAAACTGTTGCAGTTGGTTTTGTTGCTGCTTTAAAATCTTATTGGCCTTTTAGTCCACTGTCTAGTGTCTTTTCTACATCATTTCCATATTATTATCACCACATACATTTATCAAAATAAATTCTGTAATAGATTTTGTTATGCACAGTAATCAAGAGACTTGTGACATAGTTAAAGCTGCTGTGATGAAGCAGCTACATGTAAGTGAGAAATCCTTCATGGAAAATATTTTAGCTACAGAGGATAACTGACTAAACATGTCAACAGGAAACTGAGATAGCAGCATTCCTCTACTGTGTTTCCCTGTGGTGTAAAATATACTGCTTATATTGATAGTAAACAACTTAAAAAAGTAAATACCTGAACTAAAAATGTAATAAAATACAAAATAAAAGCATGCACACATGCTCAGTAGGCCTATACTTGGTCAGATCACATATTTTTTAGTTTTCATTATTTCCTTTTTTACATAAACTCATAACAACACTGATGTTCTTCAAATTATTTCGCTAAAAGGAGTTTCACAATACTGGCTTGTGATTGGCTGAATTCAACTGCTAATTGAAAACCTACTGAGTGGAAGCTATCCAGTTCAGTTGCTACAGAGCGGCCTGACTGACTGAGATTTCATAGATTACTTAGCGCCAAAACAGAATGAGTAAATTTGTGATGCCTTGGCCGGGGGTTATCTGACACTGCCTGTAAAAAAAGACATTTAAAAAAATGTAATGACCACAATCGCTCTTATAAAAACGTTGCATATTCTTGTACACATCCATGTAAAAGGGCTGGTCCACAATCATACACTGCAGTCTTTATGTCATCGTTCGATCACAGTCTCCATGGCTGCAAGCAGGAACTGTATTGACGTCCTCAGTGACACTGAGCTTTCAGGTGAGGGGGGCTTAAGATCTGAGAGTGAGTTGAAGAATCAGAGCAACTGCCTCAGAAATCCACGACAGCAGCTGATAAATCTGTGTCTCTGCAGCTGTGGTCGACAGTATGTGGCAATGAGATCAGATGGGAGACACCAGTGACATGAGGTCGGGGTTTTAACAACGGGGACTAAATGTGTCGAGACCCGTAGCTGGCTGATGAGTTGGTGGGTTGTGGCGGGTAACCATCATGTTGATTAACCTCTAGTACTGACACTGTGGAAGAGCTCTGTGGAAGGTGTGGCCGAAGACCTGCGGCAGACACACACACACACACATACACACACACACACAAAAGTGTTATAACGTGAATCACATCACTTACGGTAATCATAAAGAGCGTCTACCCCATTATCTGACACAATTAATACCAAAGCCATTGGCAGCCATTCAAAGCAAACAAAAAAACACCTCCCTTTAGAAATGAGGCTAACCAATCCCATGTGATCATAAATTAATATGTTATGCAACTTCTGTATTTAATTAAAATGTAAGGTATAAAATGTCCCATTCATAAAAAAGTGCTTTTTATCAACATGTATTGCATAAAAAAAATGACACCTCTCTCTTACTGCTCAAATGTGGCCTGAGAAATATCAAGTTACTAATGTACTGAAATTAATATGCTCTATGTCTCAAAATGTCAAACACAAATGAAAAAGCAAGCTGGTTGTAGCATCTTCACTGCGCGGATCTAAGTGGATAAGGACATTCATGAAAAAGCAGTCCATCCTTAAAAAAATAAATTTAAACGGCAGCAAAACAAAATCATGGCCGTAAAAATGCCAATATGCTGTCCAGCACAATTCATGTCTGTCCTGCCGACCATCCAGATGGTAATTAATGAAAAGCGGGCCAGCAATGCACTTAGCGTGTAGAAATAGTGACAGTGGAGAGGATTCAATGGACATATATCAGTTAAAGGTGCTGTTTGCCTGTGATCCTACTATGCTAGACACAAAGGAACACTCGTGTCCCTCAGGCACTTCATCTTAGTTCATATCCTGACTCTAGTGGGCCAGCCTGGCTTATGGCTCTCTGGGGAACGGAGCGAGATTATTGTGATTGCTCTCACACACTGAATCCCCTCCTTTCGAATCACCCCATAGACACATATACACTTCCACACGCTGTACGGTATAGAAACACTTACTGGCACATGCTCTGACCATTGAGAAGGATCCGAGTCAATGGTCGTTTGTCTTCAGTGAGAAGAACAAGAAAACCGGCTACGAGAAAAACACAAGAACACACCAGAGTTACTCTACATGGCTGGTTTGTTTGCCTGCACAATGTACATGCTATTTAAACTGTTACCTTATGGTCTCCCATACAGATATTAGGGCCCACTGTGTCGTAAACAACACTCTTCTCATCGTCATCTCTCTGAAAAGAAGAGGGAACTTTTATTTAATCTACTAGACAAAGCCAATATGAAAATGGAACATTCAACATTAACACTTACATCTATAACTTTTAGTTAAAATGACTCAATTAAATTGCATCTGCATGGTCAAGTGTTGTTAGATGTTGAGCCTTGCACATTTTCCCGGGTCGTACAGCGGTGCCAAAACATTCTGGTCAGACCAGAGCCATTTCACAGAAAGTGAAATGTTTTACACACATTTAAATCAACAGCATAATGCTAATAACAGATAATACATTTTAGTAGCTATTAGGGCTGACCCCTAATATTCGAATGAACTGTAAGTAAGTTGATGAGAAGAGTCTTTCACAGCAACTGCTGTCAGTTGTTGTTAAAAAAAGACCTCATACTCCATTTGGGAGCTGCGCTTTGTCGTTTGGACCGGGATAAAAATATCAGGGAAAGTCATTGCTTATCAGTGCCATGTATGTGGATCTTATACATCCATGGTCATAGATGTAAATGGCACTGCTGCTTACTGTAGGCTCTGCCATTAGCTAGTTAGCAGTTCTATTAGCTGACCTAGCCAGACTGGGAGCTCGCGCTACTAGGAGAGTGTTGCTGTTTGTTTACATCACTAGCACAAGAGCTTTGGATCGCCACAAGTGTCTTAGATCGTCAAACCTGCTCCTCTGAACTATGCCACAGGCTCCACTGATAACAAAGGGGGATCGTGCCTTTTCGGTTGTGGCCCCAAGACTGTGGAAGAAACTTCCCATTCTCATTAGATCATTCCCGACTACCGAGCCTTTCAAGTCTTGTCTTAAAATATATTTTTATTTTTGGCAGTCTAGAGACATTCACCCTTATCTGTCCTGGTTGCTTTACATTTCTATTTATTGCTGTATGCTTCATCAACGTCGTATGTTTTATTATCGCTGCATTTTTATTTTATTTTTTTTATAGCTTTTTTCTCGTTGTTTTAATTGCATTACTTTGTACATCACTTTGTTCAACAGTGGTTCTTTTTAAATAAACTGACTTGACTTGACTCGATTTGACAAGGAAGAGGTTATCAGACCCGAGGTAAGAGACCCAGCGGGAATGCAGCTGGGGAGCGGCACCTGGATGAGCACCACAACCAGAGCCACATGAGAAGGCAACCCAACCGGTCTCAGCAGCCTCCCAGTGAGCACAGACCAGGACCATACACAGCCACCAAGACAGCCAGAGGCCAGTTTGAAGCAAGGAATACGGTAATTAGGAAATTTACAGCAGCTCTGAGGATGGCGAAGACACAGTGGGTTCAAGCAAAGACATGTGAGGCTAGAAGAAACAAGCCTGTTTTTGTTCTGCCTCTTTCTGAAATCAAGGACTCACTGTTTTGAAAATGACTTTGTGATACAAAATCCTGCAATCTATCCGAGGCATCAAAAAGAGAAAAAAAAGGCAAAGTGCTCAAAACAAGGGTGAATATTATTTCAAACGAAAGATAAGGGATTTAAAGATAATGTACTAGCCCATAATAGAACCATCGGTCAGCTTTTAAGATAAATTTCATTAATCTTGTAATAAACCCTCTAGACATGTAAGAACGTAAATATTCTTTGGACAATGGTGTTAGAAAGGCCCACTCGCCACTTAGCCTTGTCTATTAAGAAGTTGCAATCCTGCATTAAACTGAGCATATATAAACCTTTTATGAAGAAATATATTATGCACTTTGTGTGGAAGTGTAAAAACAGTTAACATGCAGAAAGTTATGAATTTCAGATTTAGAGATAATGACCGTCAGCCTTGACTGACCTTATGGATGAATTCCTGGGCTGTGTTTGACATGAGGATCCGATCACACCAGGCGGGACAGCGAGTGTTCATGTACTGGGTCGGTTTAGTGTACTCTTCACTGTAGGGGTAGCTGCGAGAGAGAGACACTTATTGGATAACAACAGATGTGGAATTTTATGCACACTGTGTTTGCAGCACGTAGCTCAGTTACAAGTCTTACCTGGGTGGAAACGTGATGTCCTCTTCCCTAATAACATCATGAAAGGCTGTGACTTCTTTGTCATATTTCAAAAGCTGCAGGATAGAGTCCATTACTGATTACAGGAAATCTCAACACATTAAAAACCAAGCCTGAGCTGAGTGAGTGCAACTTGAGAATGGGTGAAAACCCAGTTTACTGTCAGAGTTATCGCAGTTTTGTTTACCTCCAAGCTTTTTGTATTTACTGTACTATCATTCATAGGACTTTATTTCCGCTGATAGGATCTAATCTAAAATCTGCAAAGAAATGTCAGATTGTTGCTAAGCAGCCTGTTGTATTATAGGTAATAGTCACGGGGTGCAGCTGATGGGATCAGTGTGGGTCAAAGTTGAAACTGTGTACTCACTGCTCTGCCATTGTCCTCCCTGAAAATCGCCTGGTGCAAGTAGTCAAACATCTTTTCCTCAATGTGGAGCACGACCTGCACATGAAGTGAAGGCGGCTAAAGTGAAAGCAGGTCTAATAACAAAATGTCTGGCGTCTCAACTGAACTGGCTTTAATCACCTGGTGGTCGTTATCTTTTTCTTCGCAGATGATTTTCTCCACTTTGTTGCTGCTGTCCATCTTCACTGTCTGCACATCTGCCGAGGTGGACAGGTGCTGCTCACAGAAACACAAACACAGGAAAAAGGTCTGTGTCACAGTGCCAGGTCCGATTCACATCCCTGTCATCTGAGCTTCAGGAGAGATAAAAACGGTTACATACCTGGACCAGACTCAGTGTGTCTAATCGGAAGTTGAAATCTCCAAACAGGAAGAAAGGCAGAGGAGTGTAGCGGCTGTCTGATATCCTGGAAGGAAATAGCAATGTCAGGAATCACACAGATGTTTGTGTCTTTTTCTCTGGTGAAAGGGTTAAAGGTCAGAGTTTCTGTAAATTCCAGAAATATCCTGTTCACAAGATAAGAAAGGTGTTCTGACAGCAGATGATATTATCAAAGAGAGTAAGAAATATACTTATATATCATAGAGGTCATTCAGTCAGGCAAGGAGTCATTATCATTTTTTTAAATCTGTGTTTGCTGTCGTCTTTTACATTTTACAGTAAAGCTTTTCATAGCTGTGTGCAGCTGGAAATCTGACCTGTTGATGACATATCTGAGAGCGCGTTTGCGGTTGGCTGAGTAAATGGAAGGACTGGAGTTGCAGGCAATGAGGTTGGAGGCATCATGGAACAGGTGGACATTGACCAGGTCCAGACCTCTGTGGAGAACACACAGACAAAATATGGTGATATGTGGCAGGTGGAGAAACAGGGAACCAATCTGATAACAACAAAACCCGACATATGATAGGTGATTGTGTGTGCCAACACGGGTGTCACTTATGAGGAGAGTTCTTATCAATGAGCGCACTCGTGTTAATGCTGAGTCAACAAACAAGCACATTTGTCTTTTGTACCGAGTGCTTACTCCTTTTCTTTGGCTGTCACTGGAAAACAATTAATGTGCATCCAACCAACGAGCTGTGTTGACTTACAGCGTAATGTTGTAGCACACAGATTGTGTGCTCCTATTATAATTACCCGCCCCACTGCAGCACAACAGAGCAAACAGTGACTAAAGTTCTCAGAAATCACAGGCTGTAGCAGCAGCACTGTGTGATTTGTCCAAGTTGGTTTAAGGCTGTAGCTTTGTTTCAATTCAGGGGATTCAAAACATACAGCATTTGCTAAGTAAATAAAAATATGGACACAGTCTGGGTCAGCCCCAGGGTGCTATTTGTAAAACAGGTGATAATAAAAAGATGTTTCTTGTAAAACATCCACAGAATACAACACAGAAGAAAACAGCGATTTAACAGAAGATGTGTGTTTGAGCCACGGCAGAGGCAGGGCTGGGTATCATACCACAATATTTGTTTTGTACCAACCAAAACGTGAAAACTGTCAGACATCTGACATCTGGTCTAGGCCTGGGGCAATTCATCGACGTCATCAATTCCAAATAAAACGTTGATTTGCATAACGTGCTTCGGCGAGTCGCAATGAAATGCTGCAACTGCTTGTTCTCGGGGGGAATACGAGAACAAGCAGTTGCAGCAGCTAAAGAAACAGCCTGCAACTATCTAAAGTTTGGGAGTATTTTGGACTCAGCCCCAACAAAGTGGTAAGGTTGCTCTGTAAGCTCTTGTTAAGACAGCAGCACCGCAAATCCTGTTTACTTTTTGTCCCCACATAAGCCTGATAGATTAGGATTATCAACACAAGGAACGTGTTTCTCTTAGTAGTAGTCACAATTGATTTTCTAAATGTTTTTTCATCACCCCAATGTTAAGTTACTTTATATTTTCTATTCACTTTAACTGCCACGAGAAAATGGCTTCAACAAATATTACAGGCTGTTGCTACCGTTTGTAAATTGTTTCAGTTATTTTCTTTGCACAACACTGATGCAAAAATACATTTGCCAGTGATTATCTAAAAGCCTATTACTCCAGTGATGAAATAAATCCATGTCATAACCATTTTACATTTTAAGTCAAGTACTTCATTGAAAATACTGATTCTCCAGTTCAGGGAAAGGGTAGACATCAAGTGATTACATTAATCTGTGTATCACAGAAATCCTTTTGATTTTGAGGTCCAGTATTATTTACACATCTGACAAATAGGGTCTTGTTATTATTACTAATATCATAACACAGCAGTAACGTGGAAATTAAGACTCATTTTAAAATATGCCAATAACATCATTATTCTAATGTGCTTTATGTGTCTCTTTTTCAGGATAATTGAAGAAAATATTGAATTATTAATGAGAAAGGTTTTTGATATTTCTTTGGATAAATTAATTGTTATATTAATCGAATAATAAAACACCTTGAGTGTCAGTAAATTAGTCAGTGGATTAATTGAAAAATATATCGTTAGATTACTTGATTTAATAAATAATATTTAGCTAGTCTGGTCAGATATTCACTGTTTAAATCATAATTTTGCCAATGTTAGACCACTTTATTTAGGGGAAGTTCTCCAGCTGCTTGTGTTTAGAGAACATTTAACATTTGAACCTTGGCTTTTGGTAAAACCTGCATTAACTGATCTTTGGCCTCTTGTGGGTAGCCGAAACAAGCTGCTCACACAACACAAGGATATTATCACCTAGTTTACAAGTAGTCATGTGATACACTGTTAATACAAATCTATAAATACAATGCTGCTTTAAACGTAAGAAAAGTGTTTTGTAAAAGAAATAAATACATCTCAAAGTAAGGTCAGCCCCAGTAATGATGTGAAACCCAGCCCTCTTCTGAGGTGGTGACAGAACTGGAAAGAGAAAGAAAGAAAACAGACTGTCCTTTGTTTGACAGATCATTCATGATTTACCTTCTTTTGTTTCTTATTTATCGTATGATACTTCAGAGACTGCTATTCTATTAAGCCAGGGCTTCTTTGTATCTATGTATCGCGGGGATCACAGCAGTGCTAGTTTTGTTCTAAAAGTGGGAGTTATGAGGACAGTTAAATGAACTGGATTTCACAAAAGTCAACAACAAGCAAACAACCAAAAGTGAAAGTGACCCAGTCCAACCTTGACTTTTTTATCAAGGTGAGGTTAGTGTACAGTACATACTGGTTGTGTATGATCCAGCGGGTCCTCATGAAGCCCTTTCTGGACCACTTGAACTGCAACAGAGACAAATTAGGGTGAGTCACTAAACAGCAGTGAGCCGTGTCTTTGAAGGGCCAAACTGATAATTATTGATCCTTTCACATAATTTGTCTCATCTCCCTGTCAGAGCAAGCAGACAGCCCCTACAGCCCCAGTAGACTCATTTGTCCCAACATCTCCCTTTGGTCCTCACGTACCCCTCCCCACACATGCACACTCATACACACACATACATGAACGCACGCTCGTGCATACTCACATCAGGCCAGAAATTCTTTGGGAATTTTTCTTTCTCCACTGCGGCGACCACATCCAGAGAGCCCATGTGTTTGTTCTGCCCCGACACTGCTTTAAAATCCTTAACTGTGAGAGGGAGAGAGGGAGGGGGGAAGGAGAGGTGTGACATGTAAAATGAGTGAGAAAACATGCAAACAGTAATCAATAAACTGGTGTTAACCTCATCAGAGCGGCATACGTGATGAGAGGATCTATAAGCGAGCCATTAGACTGTGTTTGGGTGAACAACAATCGGTTTGGGCCACACAGCGAGTGGCAGCTGCAGGATGTTTATGGTTCTTCCATAAGCTTTTCTGAGGAGCTTTTTCACGCCTAACGTGAGGGGACTATGCAGCAGGAAAATAACAGCTCCACTTTAAATTCAGGTTCTTTGCAAAAATCTGGCCGGGAGGGGTGGCCATCCAACTGGCATTATACACAGAGAAATGACCTGAAATACCTGATCTCAAAAAATGACAAGGATCTTGCCAATCATATGCAACGTTGTTTTTACTTTATTGAAGATATGAGCCATTATGAAACAGGACAGGAAGCAAGGGGAATGTTTTATGTTGACTTATGTTAACTAAAATTATCTCTTTTCTTTTTTTCAAGTAAAAAATAAATATGAATCCATCACCAGCCGACCAACAATAAAAGGATAAAAGAAAATGCAAACATTATGTATAGGGAGTAATGTTTTTACCATTAAAATCATACTGATAGATGTTTTTCAGTGTCTTGTGGATGAAGTACATGCTGCCCAAAGCCTGTGGAGGGAGATAAATAAAGAACAGAAAAGTCACAACATCTGATGAATGTACCTGGCAACAGCACACAAAAAAAGTTACAATGTTAAATCAGTTTCAGTTTAACCACTCTAAAATCATAGCTGCAAACTCCTGAGCTTGATAAGGATCTAAGAAATTCATACTGAAATCACACTTTTACTGTTGACACCTTTAGTTTCCGACACCTGCAGAAAATACACAAAAATAATCCCCTTAAGCTAAATTTTGACATGTTTAGTCCAGCCAAAGTGCATGCAAATATATATATATATATATATATTTTTTTTTACATATTTCTATTTTCAATATCGCATTGAACTTAACAAAACTATAATATTTAAGCTATTTAAATGTAACAAATGAGCTCTGTCAGACCCATTTGGAGTGGTTGAATGAAACCTAAACATCTGAATATGGTGACAAAAAAAAGGAGAAATCGTCTCAACTTAACCGCTGAGAGGATGAATTGAATCCCCATGATGTGATCTAAATTGTGAGCCTTGTATTGAACAATCCAGTGCAACACAGTATATTGTTGCTCTCCCAAAGACACACGAAACTTTAAAGAATAGAGACGTTCAAAGTGAACACATAACACATCCACATACTGCCCCTCGCACGCACCCTTCAGCACCCAATCATCCCTGACATGAGGCTGACAATTTTTAATGTACTAACTGCCTGCTCCACTGATCTGATTAATCATGCCCTGTGAGATCAATAAAGACAGAAAATTAAAACAATTTAAAAGGTATTAAGCAGTAGGCCTGCTGTCTGCCAGCGCTGCCGCTGTGACTGGGGGCCGAAGAAAAATCAGCTAGTGCTCAGGGGGCTCGGGGCGTGACGGACCGCTGTTCTCCCCCTCCAACCCATACACAAACATCCAGCCGGAGCATGAGAGATCTCTCCCTGAAGAGATCATTTATCTTCAGTGCCAAAGTCATCCTCATTTAATAAAATGGAAGTGTCTCCGTGGTCGGCTCCAGTGAGCGGCAATTAGCGACCAACTTGTCCAAACTAAGGTTAGTGCCAGGGAGCTATTTGAACGAGTCTGATAGTGTTCTTAACTTCATGCTAAAAGCTGAGCAAAGAATGTTTCCAAAAAGAAGATTCAAGGAGTCTGACAATTAGCTAATTTATGTTTGATCAGTACAATATCTTGTTTAAATAGCACAGCCAAGTACACAAACACACACAGATACACATTCTCCTCCACATACTCGGCCAAACACCTATCTTCATCAATCAGGTTTGTGCACAGTTTAATAAAAAAATATTGACTTACAAGTGATTTTTTATCAAAACACCATTTGTACTGGGAATGCATGCAAGTCTGCCCCCGCTGCTCCTGCAGCCCCTCTGAAAGGAGAACCCCCCAAACTCTCTCTTGGCCATATAACTGATGATCCAAAGCCAAGGGGAAACAAATTGAAAATCAATGCAGGTGGCACAGACGAAATGAGAATGAGTCTTTAGGAGGGGTGGGGGCAGGCTGAAACACTCTCAGCGCAAACAGTGGAGGGTGCGAACAAACTTAGTCCCAGCTGTCTTCCAGCCCCCCTCACACTTTATTTATTGCTCACAAATGGGCTGGGATCAATAGTTTTAATCTAGAGTTAAATGTATTGACTTTGGCCTGTCTCCCCCACACCTGGCCATTGACTTTCCCCTTTTTACATCACACACCTTCAGTCTACAGATGCAGCCACTGACCCCTACTGTCAGACGTCCAGTGTGGGGGTATCACATGGGAGGAGCAAGGGTTAATAGTTTAAGAAATACTCAGCCACTTTTCTCAACTGGGGGAGGTGCTCTCAACCAGGGCAGAACATCAGAGAAACTAATACTGACGAACCCATCATGAGCAATTACGCGCACAGTTCGATTCCAAGTAAAAAGACCTTAAACTTTTTTGTGCTGTGTGAGGTCACTAAAAACGAAGTTAGAAGCGAGAAATGGTTTTCACGGCAGGTGTGGAGATTAAGGCTGAGCACATGAACCGAGCAGTGTCCCGCCAAGCACAGATGAGTGCCAGCTCAGACTTCAGCTATAGAAACAGACTCCGAGTTCAACGATAGATGACGGTACGAGATGTAGGTAATGGCATGGGTGACTTAACAAACCTATCTTTAAGATCATCTCCTCTGTCTGTGCTCATACTGTGTAACTATTACAACATTGTTTCATACTCTGTCTTTGAGACCTATGTCACTTATATTTGGCTGTGGTTTTTCCCCACATTTCTGAGATTGTGCAGTGAGGCTTGATGTATGAAACCCATAAACACACACACCCTTTGTGGTGAGATTCAAGACATTTGTATGATGAGATTTTATTATATTTTATTTAATGACATTTTTTTTATGTTTTTATTATATTTACATTTACCTACTTTGCAACAACAAAATAAAATCAAATAAACAAAATCAAATAAATTATGGGCATGTACAAATTTAATCAATCTTGGTCAACCTTAGTTATCACATGCTGTCAGTATTGGGGAACTCTACTCTTTGTATATTGTTATATACAGTCAAACTATACGTTCAGATTGATTAAGTATAAATAAAGCCAAGAGTGCAATAACTAATGCATACGTGTATAACATGTGACTTCAGGAACAAGGACTTAATAACATTCTCTGACATGCTGGGAAATTGCTGTCAGATGTTGGCTGTTTTCCAACCCAAAATGTGTGTTTCATTGTATGTTATGACAAAAGAGCTGACATTTTCTGATTCTCTAGTGGGGTCTAGAAACTCGGGTTTTTACTCAAGGGTTAACCGTCAACCAACTCCTGCTTGTCACTTAACTGAGTGGATCCAAGACCTCCTTTTATCTCTGAGCACTAACATGGAGGAGGACCCCATCTAGTGGAAGCACATGTGAACTACTCTAGAAGTTGGTCTTACCGTGAAGCTGTCTTCTGCTTTGAACTGGTTGTCCACGTAGATGCAGGACCTGTCAAAGTCTTTCATTTCCTCACTGGACTCAATGCTCCTGGAGACAACAGAGCACAACGGAGCTATGAGTAGGGGAGACAGCAAAAAAAGCCTGTTCCCTTTGACATATATATCTTCATATATCATATATCTTCTTCTTCACAGAGCTGAAGAGATTAGTTGATGGATAGAAAATTAATTGGCAAGAATCTTGATGGTCAATTACTTTTTAAGTAATTTTTTTAAGCATAATTGCCTGGTTCTAGCTTCTCAAATGTGAATGTTTGTGTGATTTATGTGATTGTAAACTGAATATCTTTGGGTTTGGGACGGTTTGGTGGACACAACAAGCTTTCTAAATATATCCACTTAAGCTTTGGGGAACTGTGATGGGTATTATTTTATAGACCCAACGATTACCTTATTAATGGAGAAAATAATTGGGCAAATTAATTAATAATGAAAATAAGATTTTGTTGCCTTTTTGAATGCATGGAAAATGAAAAGAAAGATAAAGGACTATGTTTTTTTTATTTTTTATGTTTGTGATAACATTAAACAGATGGTGAAGGAAGAACATGACTTCATCTTGTAACACCACCAACATGGATCATGAGCGGCACATCGGTCCTACCAAAAGAACTGTTCAGCAAGGCCCATGTTGACCATGTAGTCCTTCCCTCCCACCTCCTGGAAGTGCAGGGCGATGAACTTCGGCTTGTAGCTGTGGATGGTCTGTAACAAAGCACAAACGGGTCTGAGTAATGAGGAGTGAAGAGGTTCAACACTGTTACAAGATGAAGTCAATTTTCTATCAGGGGTCATATGGAGTTTTTCTGTTATTGAATATCTATGCTGGGCCTGGTGTGACTATATTATCCACTATCACATTTTCCAAGAGTCTGTTTTCCAGGAACCTGAACTGTACCAGACTGTCCACAAAATTTAAAATGTTTGAAACTGTGATTTAGTACTGCAAAACCAAGGAGGCTCAAACTTACCCTATACAGTTCTTGCACCCATTCGTTTTGAATTTCACCCACCTATAAAATGACAAAGAGAAAACTCATCAAAGACATGCAATCATTCTGTAAGAAATGGTTTACAATCAAACACTAAACCTGTAACCCTAATGGGAGCAGTGCACCAAGCTGTAAACAACACTGACATTTTAACACCTAATAAAGATGTTATAGCTAATGTGTGAGCACAGTTGGCTATAAATACATCCAGCAGACACAGAGCAATGTTAGCATTCATTTGGTTTCTCATTTCTGGTGACCTGACAAGCAAAAGTCAAATATTCAATCTCCTTTTTGCTCTGTTTCGGTCTCTACCAACTCTTGAGGTAAATATGTGGTTGTTTAGCTGTAGATACTCCAACACGTTGACTTGCTAGCTGATAAAATCTAGAACAAAAATAAAGCTGAGTAAATCAATAAATAACACTTTTTAAAAAGAAATATAGTGTAAACAAATACATTAAGCATACTTTTTCTTTTAACCTCCAACTTTTTTACCAAGCTAGTTTTTCCGTTACTATCAAATAAGTTACAACATGTTTTACCCTTAAATTTTCTTTCACTTGCTCATTTTGTTTTTCCAACTCCTTTTTTCCTTTTTTTTGTATTGGCATACAGTTAGCTATTGTCCCCACTCAACAATTCCTTTTCATGTCACATTTCTTTTCCTCCTCATATTTCTTCCACAGTGGAGCACTGCAAAAAGTGAGCTCTCAAAAACAAGGGGAAAAAGCATTAAAATGGGGGAAATATTACTTAAAATAAGCAAAATTATCTGCCTACAGAACAAGAATATTTCACTTGCTACTTAAGGACAAAAAAAATTCTCTAACATAAAAACCGCCTGGTAAGAAGAAATATCTTGTCAGACAAAAAACAAGTAGATTTTGCCTTCAATTAAGATAATTAATCTTACTTAGATTTTAGTTTTTGCAGTGGAGCAATTGAAAGGACTGTTTGGCTAGCTAGCTAACGTGAAAACACTGGAAGTTAAACACACTGAGCACCAGCCTTTTCAACTAGCAATCTAGATGCAGCTTACTTAGGTCATAAAATGACACCAGCCATAGCACGTAACGTTAGTGTTAATAATCCATATACTGTGCTGCATACAGCTGTAGCATCACTGCATAAACTCTTGTTTATTTATTTATTTTTAGCAAGGTAGCAACCATACATAAACACAACATATTAAAATGCTAACAGTAGCTAAAGCATTTTAGCTGCCAAGCTACCGTTAACAATGTCAGCTAGCTAATGGTAAGTTACTTGGAAGTTCACAGCCACCATACTTCTATCCTCATATCTTCATCTTCAAGTGCATGTCTCTCATCTTCATCAAGGACCATTTACTTTTTTATGTATTCAGATACGTTTACCTGAGCTTTATCGTTGAAAACAGCTGCCTGCTGTGGCTGCTGCCCTACGAAAAAGGTATTTATTCATTTACAAAAAAAAAAATCATTGTAGCTTCTGGCTTTAAAATTACATTGTCAGCTAACAGACAACCGGGTCAAATGGAAGTCAGGAACTTATCAATCACAGAAAGCAAATAATATTATCTCTGAGCAGGTTAAAACAAACAAAGTTTGTTTGGAAAAATTATCCTGTGTGTTCCTACATCCTGGAGCATACAACTAATAAGTTCCAGGATGTAGTCTCATTCAAGTGTTGCTGCACCTGTCATAATCTGGCCACTGCTAACACATCATCCCTGATGATGAGGAAGCCTTACACACAGCAATCTGTCAAACAATGTTGATGATTACTTAGCAGACCTTCCTTGTTTAGAACCACAGGTAGACTTCCATTTATACTGTAATTATTAAAGCTACACCACACAGGATTTGTAAGGATGTATATAACAAGGTTGCACCCTAACAGTGTAGATATTTGCCCAAATAATAATCTGCTTTATAGTATAGACATGGAAACACCTTCTTACGTGATTTCTGGCAGTTGAAATTTTGTTTTATTAGTTACTTCTTCCACCTTGCTGCCCTGTGTAGCTGTAAACTGATAAATAGGTTGATTTACTGAGTTGTGACAATGGAAGGTCCACAATGGGTGTGACAAATATGTCCCACAGGATGCTAGGTAAAGTTAAAGTTAACCTCACAGTTACACTAAAAGCTTCTTGTGTCTCTGATCCTCATACCAGAAAATCTCCTCTGACTCTGACTTTTTAGCAGCCTGCAACAAGAAACAACTGCCCCTTAAGCTAAACTGTGGTATTTGAACATGTCGTTTCTTACACACCCGCTTCAGAATTTGCCCTGCACTGTAGTCACAGAGTAATGTACAATCTTCTGTGAGGCCAGGTGGCTTCATACCAACTGAGAAATGGCTTTGCATAGTATATTTGCATAGCAGCCTGCAAGAGATGACTGCAGCTCAGCCACTGTGACCTGAAGAACTACTCTCATATCATTCTGGCCACTAACATGCAGTCATTAACATTGGCTCTGTCAACCGACCCGGATCTGAGTCATAGTATATATATATATACAGGGCCTATAATTGTAATATATATGTTTTAGAGATAAAGATCATACAGCAATTATACTAACAATCCAGCTAAAAAACAGTTATCTTTTTTCCACTTCTGGATTTGCACTTTGAACAAGAGAGGACCTTAAGCTTCCACAGGACTGAATCCAGTAAATAAATGATTTGTTGTTCCAACCTGTATGATAATACTTATGCAAATTGGCAATAATGTGTTCCAACAAGTAAGGGTCTTACAAATTATTCTTTGTCTGATACACTTGGTATGAATAAAGTAAAGTTTGATAAACAATAATATCTAATGCAACTATACATAATCATTACACAAGCTCATGAGAAACAATGGACTTCCAGGATACTGCTATGGTGTGCCATAGAAATGTTGCTCGTGGCACAAAGTAGCAGAGTAGACTGTCTCACAGGCTAAACTGCTCTTACCGGACACTCGACTAGTTCAGCACCGTAAAGCAAAAGGATTTATCCAGTGATGTGCTTAAGGTTTTGCTCTTATCCCGAAGGCTGAGCGAACGTTTAGGAGTGTTTGTTTATAGAAATGGGGGGGGGGGGGGGGGGGGGGGGCTTGAGTAAGTAGAAAAACTCAAGTCCCCCGGGGAAGATATTCATCTGTATACATATCTCCCACAATGGGATCTAACATGTTTTCACTGGAGCCAGTTTTGGCAACTGGAAACATGGTCCCGAGCCAAATTTCCATGAGTGCATAAGAGCCCCCCTCCCTGCAAAGTCTGAAAATGTTGTCAGCCCAGCATAGGCCAGAACTACTACTACTATACTTTATTTATTTAGCAATGTGTTTAGAATAATTCAATTCCAGTCTAACATCTTTAATCCCTAATAAAAAGTGGTCTTATTAAAGATACAAACATCTAAGACAGCGCTTTAAACTATAACTTACATAACATCATGGAAATATAGCGTTACAGCTGGAGCTGATGATGTAAATGCTATAGATTATGATAACGCCTGGACTCTCTGTCCCATCATTATAAACAGTGTTTTTCAACAGGGATTGATTGCACACACTGCAGTTACCAGTTGTGGGAGACGATGATAAGTCTGAGCAGCCACAACTGGAGAGTGTCCACATTGGACTGATATTATTATTCCTATTAATTATGTAATAATAATATTATTATATAAATAATGGAGGGGGGGGGGGGGGGGGGGGGGGG
>NC_060170.1:28158850-28172292 GCF_021292245.1 Micropterus dolomieu
GGACTGATATTATTATTCCTATTAATTATGTAATAATAATATTATTATATAAATAATGGAGGGGGGGGGGGGGTTATACTATTTTAGAGGGTCCGGTTATTCGGGGAAATATAGCAAATTAGGTAAACTTATGATAAGTCCGCTTGGGTATGCACAGTCAAAATGTCTTGCAGTAAACATGTGACGTCCAGCGTTACATCAAAATGACAGCTCAAATTCTGTGAGGACACATTAGAGATAGGTTTACGTTTTCCCACGTCAATAGACAATATATATATATATATATATTTTTTACTTAGCTGACCCTTCAGTGTCACTTTATTATTTCTATATAAAACCAGGAGCAGGTCACGTGAGACATGAAACTCGCGCGCCCTTACCCTTACAGAGAATCAATAGATAACACTCTGACTCGAGCCGTCTTCTTCAACAATATTAAGCCCGCGTTACATAAGGCTGGCAAAGAAACACAACTGACTGACTCAAAAGTGTGGTATTATACATATACAACAGCTCATCACGCGCCTGAAGAGGTTAGTAACACTTGTTTCATCCATTATGTATTTTGTTAGCAATGGAGCCCATTCAAGGTAAACTTACCTCCTACACAATTACCTGCACTCTTGGATAATTATTTCTCTATATCAGCTTAACAGCGTTACGTATAATCCTCTGGCAGCATTGCGGTCTGGTGTAGTTTTAATTTTACTCTTAACGTTACCCGTGTTACTTACATTGTCAAAGAGTGACCCGACATTTGCGGTGACGAGCAGCACATCAGTGTGTGTTTCCATGTTAACGATCCGCCTTCACAAACAGCTCGAGGAAAGTCCGCAGCGTCGCCAAAGGAGTAACAGCTACTCTCCAGGAGCTTATAAAGGCTTACTGTGTGAGCCCAAATCGCGACTGTCACCGCTCAAAACACACCCGCATCTCACTGATGATACTGTGGCGCTTCTGGTCCAACTTGTTTGCTGATGGCGGGCTGTCGTGTCAGATCGTCGCCATATGACGGAGCGGCGCTCACATCCATCGTCTAGCCGAGGGGCAGTAAGTTAGTTTAATAGCAGACATGCGCGGATTTCTGCCTCCTCTTGGTTAATTGGACTAGTGGCTTCTTAGAGGACTTAAACCAGCCTGGACGGAGCATCTGCTTCTGCAGTGACACACGCTCAGATAACCGCACCAAGCAGTCAGTATGGGGCAACTAACTCTGGTGCTCCGCCTATTTGCTGCTGCAAGCAGTCAATTATAGTCTTCCTGATAAGTTTATCTACGCTGAGCCAACGTCATGGTCGTTGCTTCAAAGTGTAACCTCTTCTGAAGTATATGTGTATGGCCTCTATTGCAAATGATCGACTTAGCCAAACCATTTTGTATTACCACATCATAAACCCCTAACCTGTATTAAATAATATTCTGTAGAATAAGAACTTGTAAGATTACTTCAAATATACCATAATGTATAACTTCACTATCTGGGTACATAAACAATATCAGGCTATGAGTATTTTAAAGGCCTGCTCCATGCACTATTGTTTAATTCTGTTTCACCATTTAATATAGTTTTGTATATATTGTCTGCTTTGTAGCAGAAGGGAACTACTAATTGCATTTCATTTTACAACCCTGCTGCAAAATGACAATTACATTTACCTTGTATATCTGAAAGGCCCAACATACCACAGGCTCATTCTATGTAGTCTCAACAGGAAGTTAGTCATTTTCTTCCTGTGAAACTCTTTCAATGAAAAATCCTTTCATATTGCTTTCGCTGTGATTGTTCTCTGCCCTAGCTGTTTTACAACTGGCAAGCCTCAAAAATGTGTGTACTTATCTTTATCTGTGACTTTGGGTTGTGCTCATCAGTAATCACTGCGGTCACCCTTACCTTCGTACAGCCCATGTACTGCTTTTGTGTAAAGTCATGTATCAGCAGAAGCTCATAAATCAGCGGGACTAGTTTTGTTTTTGTGTGTGTGTGTGACCTAGAGTTTAGTAATGTTCTCTAGAACAACCTGCCTCCTACAACTTCCAGTCATCACAACTGCAGCGTAACCACAATATGTTACAACACAGCTACAGTAGTGTTCACTTTACCCAGTGGACCATAGAGCTGTAAAATGTTTTTTTTGGAGTAGAGGGTAAAGAAAAGACTGCTGGGGGCCCGAGGCTGGCTCTCCATAGTGCCGTTAGTGAGTTGTTCAACCATGGCAACCTTTTGAGCTCCCTGCTTCCTCTTACTCCTCCTCTGAGCACTGTGTTTTATTCAGCAACGCCAACAGATCAATTTAAAACTACTGCAACAGAGATGCAAAAGAATGCTGCCATGTCCATCACCGGTCTGGAAACAAAGAAAGTCAAAGGGGGGAAACCTCTCTGAAAGGAAACTGAGGCTGTCTATTGCAGCCAGGAGAAGAGGCCTGGCTTTCTGATGGAGCACCTGCAAAAGAATCATTATACATGCATGGAAATGCATTATTTTAGACTAGATCCTGAGTAGATGAGTAGCTGGGAAATAAATAAAAAATGTTTAATGCCCAAAATAAGGCACTCAATCTTCATGCCAGACTGTTATCGTAGCTTGGTGCCCACTGGACAATAAATCAGACAGGAAATGTTACCAGAGTCCTGGCTTGACTGCCAAGAATAGCATACAAAAGCAACAGCTAATTAAGGCAGTACTGTTTGGAGCAAAAACATTCAACTGAAACACACACACTAAGCACAAATAACCTAAACTCTTAAATGAGCTACTGGGGCTGAAATACAAGTGGTAAAACTCTGAACATGGAAAATATTTAGCAGTGGGACATGTTGCAATTCGAGTCAGTTTAGCTCACGCTAAACTTTTGTAGGTCAGTTGTAGTTCCTTATGGCAGCTTATACTTATATGCTTATATGGCAGTCATTTACTGTGAAGTTACTCTAGTGTGTAACTAAAATATTGTACTTTAATCTCCACATTCACCTGCAGTTATTTTTTGGACTTAGTTTCATAAGAACAAGTTTGTAAACCCCTTGGTGCCTGCATCAGAGGAAAGCAAATCAGAGAATGTGAAAAGCACAAAAAAAAGTCACATTCTTGAACATTTATTTTGATGAACAGATTTGACACAGTCTAAATGACTATCCCTGATAACAGCAAACTAGAGACATGAGAGCCTTGGGGAGAAACCCCTCAGACCGTCCACTGTGTTCCTCAACTCCAGCCTTAACGGGGTGTCCAGACTACATTTGCACTCTCTCTCCTTGAAACCTCCTGGAATCGGGCAAGTAGGAGAAAGATAAATAGCTTTCAGAGTTCACTTATGATAAATTAGGCAAGATGGTCACTGCACAAGCAGGAAGCCAATGACAAATGTGTATTAGTATAAATATGTATCAGCTAATTGTCATAACTATGTTTTAGTCAGGAGACAAATTGTGATGTTCATTATCTTTCGTTACTACATGTGTGCCACGGGGGCCTTAAAACGGACGCCGCTTTGTGCATCCCAAATATATTCTTAACGAATGGACTACAAACCCTTTTATTCCAGTTAAGCTGCATTATTAAGCTGAAACAGAAATATCTGCCTCAATCCATAAACCTCATTCAGAGTAACTGTGGGTGCACAATATCCATTTCATAATGTGAGGATTTTACACATTCCATGGAAAAAACACAGGAACAGACAACATATCAAGAGGTCTGCAACGTGGGTCCTATAGTGACCACATGTGTTCATACAAGTCTTAATGTAAAACACAAAGCGTAAAAGTTTTTTTCTCTTGAAAAAAGCCCATAAAAATATCTGAAATGTAACAAAATCTGTCTGTATGTCCTAAGTCATGGGCACAAGCCAGTCATGCAAAACCCAAACTCAGTTACAGGTTTTAGCTTTAGAACAAACTACTTCTCATCTACAATAAGTCTCGTCTATGTCCCATGTATAATCGAGTCTGTAACTTTAACACAGTGTGATAAAAACATGACAGTAAAGTGAAAATTAAAAAGTTGAAACTATCAAAGACAAGAACTCAACAATAGATAATATAAAAGTTTTCTCTCAAAAGACTGCCACCTAGGAAGACAATGCTCCTTTTCTGTGCGCACCTTACTTTCATTCTAATGCAAGAAAGGTTCCAGTCAAGCTATTCCGACAAAGGGCAGCAGACTCAGAATGACCCGTAACAGCGATGCAAACTGAACATGCCAGGCTGAGGCAGTGACCGAGGAAGCCAAATGGAGTACTGTTGACATCAGAGAGGGAATTTTCCAGTCCAGGAGCTCCAACAGAGAGGGAGCTCGGCTGACTACATATTTAGTCAAGAGGTTCCCAAGTGGGTCTCTGAGCCAGTCCACCTCCACACAGGTCCTTCAGGAGCGACTGCGGTCCTCTTGGGTACCCACCAGCATTTTACTGTACAGCTTCTGCTGCTCTTCTTTAAAGGTATCTTTTACCTTTCCTCGCTTCAGTCCTCCATCCCTACAAAAGAGTTTGAAATGAGTGACAACTATTGATGATGTTGAAAACTGTGCAGTTTATCAATGTTCTATTGCTGATTAGATTCTACCAAAGCAATGAAATGCAAACCAAATACGCTGCATTACTGTCTTGCCATTTATGACGCTGCTACAGACTTCATATATGCTGAGAAAAATGTTTATCGACCCAAGACAGCAGTCTGTTGAATGGCCACCCATATGTTGAAGCATCCACTATCCCTTGTCAGTCATAAGGTTTGGATCAAGCGACAACCCCTGGGGCTGAGAAATTAAGCCAACACGGAAGTGCCAAAAATTGCAGTTCCTTGAATGGCCATTTGAGGGTGGCTCCTAAAGCGAGTCACTCTCCATAGACCCCCATGTTAAAATGCCCAACGTCACAGCAGAAATAAACATGTTGACAAACTGACAAAGGTTTGGGTCTCTATAGCTAATTTACCTTTAATTTATGGAAACTGTACAGCAGGTGATTCTTTTATATAACTCACACATTTCAATTATATTAAGTGATTAAAGTTATGCATAATTAAGGATCTGAGTGACAGGTGGATGCTGTCACAGGGGTCAGCAGCTTGGTGGTTTAGCAACCATGCTTCATTTGGCCTGCCTCAGCATTACCTCTTTGCCCATTTTTGGATTAGCCAGAGAGTCAGGCACTGCCAAGATGGCGACGGCCAGAACCGTCCACATTGAGCTTCATAACGCTCTTCAGAAACCTATGGGTGACGTCACAGAGACTGTGTCCATGTTTAATACAGTCTGATTTGTATGATAAAGTTGTAGAAACCATTGAAGCTGAATGGGTGTTGTCTTACCAAAGGAGGTCGACCAGTCCGCCTTGCCTGGCTATGGCTGCCTTTACACGATTGGCAAACTGTACAGCATCCTCACCCTCCTGTTGGAGAAGACATAAGTCTTACACAGGTAAAGAAGTGGTCGTAACAAATAAAGAACAGCATAGCTCTTATCAATTAAAATGCTTTGTTCATTGTGTCATTTGCTGCTGAATAAAGAAACACTAGAGGTGGGCGAATGGCTCTAAAATAATGCCACCATATTTCAGGGTATTTCTGCAATAATGATATTCTTGACTATATGACAAAATACTGAATTGTTGCTCTCCTTGTGGGATTTTTTTGCTCTACTCTACTGGGTGCTTCTGCCACAGATTATAAGTTTGTTGTTGTTGTTGTTGTTGTTGTTGTTGTTGTTGTTGTTGTTGTTACAGGCTTCTTGCCTTTTAACATGTTTTGTTGTACATCGGATCTTTTGTAACCAAACCACTTCCATACCACTGAAGTCGCTCCCCTTTTGGGAACTTATTCCTCCACGGTGGAGCCGGTAGCAATGTTATTTTTTGCTTTCCATGCTTGTTGTCGCGGTGTGTGCATGTCATAATGTCAACAAATTGAAATATTGCAATTTTCACAATAATTAAAAATTATACAGATATATCGTGAACGATATGATATGGCACAGTGCTAATTCACACCCACCCAAAACTTCATTGTAATTCTCAGTGCTATGACTTGACTATGAATGTACATAGAGGCTCTGCAATAAGATAAGAAATTGGAGTTCCTTGTATGTTTTTAATTCATTGTTTCTGGGCTATCACACATGCTGAGTTTGTAGTCACTGTGAACCATATTATTGTCTGTCTGGGAGCTCATATATTGCAAAAAATCACTCCAGTGGTCACTTTGCTATGTAGGTGAATGTAGCTTACTCAACAGCAGGAAGTTTAACCTTGGTGTGCGAGTGTGCACCAATGGACTGGTTGAAAAAAAAAATACAGTTTGGCAACCAGTTGATAAAGATATACTTCCATCCATCCATCCATCGTCAACCGCTTATCCTGCATACAGGGTCGCGGGGGGGCTGGAGCCAATCCCAGCTGACATCGGGCGCAAGGCGGGTACACCCTGGACAGGTCGCCAGTATAAAGATATACTTGATATTTCAATTTAGTCTGAGCTTCACTTTGCTTATTACCACATTGTTTTTGTACTCAAGGGTTCATCTGAACAAATTCTCATCGAAGTCAAAGTGTTGAATGCAAAAAAAAACAATAGATCTGCCATGATTGTTTATTAAGTCAAAGAAACAAAATCAGTTGGGAAGCACGAGTTAACCGGGGAGTCTCACCTCTCTAGACATGGGAGGGAGGTACCACACACTGCAGACGATGGCCCAGCTGCTCATCATACGTAACAGGTAGTTGACCATTCCAAACTTGCTGCTATTCCAGAAAGCGTCTCCAAATCTGGGATCATACTGTGAGGATCAAACACACCAGAATAAATGATCAATGCATTTTATTTAATGCATAAATGTCAATGGTTAAAACAATATGTAGCATCAATCTCACCTTAATGGCCACAGGGTAGACTGTGGCACCAATCTCAAAGCTGCCCTTCTTAAACATCATTACTGATGTGTTGTTAATGCAGGTACCTGGGGATTTAAAGTATTTATGAAAAAAATAATAATAATTAAAACTTATAAGGCTTTTTCAAAAAAACTAAAATGACTAGTGCAACAATAAAGGCTTCGTAAGTGTACCAGATTATTGAACAAGCTCACCTTCTGGGAAAATGAGAATGGGCAGTTTAGATTTATCTTCTACATGATCACTCAATCTGCAATAAAAGAAGTATGAATGTTATTACTGAAAATCAATTTTTTTGATTTACACCTTAGCCTCTTTAAGTACAAAATATAACTTTGTTTAAAAAATTCCAACTGACTGAAACTCAAATTCAGTATAAAAACTTTACTTGTCAAACTAAGAGAATTTAACAAATAAAAACAAAAGGATGTTATGCTACCTTTTGGCCACTAGATGTCTGTCTTTCACTTCTGAGCGTTCAAACCAAACGTGCGGGCAGGCCTTGACCATGGATCTCTGAATGACCCCCATCAAGCCACCGTGAATTTGGCCGACCTGACACAAAGTAACACAAACACACGTAAATAGTAACACGTCTATTTCTGGAAGAAATTCAATTTCACGCAGCTGCCATGGAAAAAGTGACCAGTGTCAATGTTTTTGTAGGCTCCTCCAATATAGTTACCATAGCATAGCAGCCGTCACTGGCCAAGATGATGACATCAATGGGCGATGTGTGGTTGGCGACACAGATTCCTCCATTCTTGGGTTTATTCTCACTGGAAAAGGTAGACAGGAAGACTGTTAATCTATGTATTATGAAGGCTCTTCATGGATGAAAGAAGTGACACAATGCTGAGTGTAGTATTGAGTATCAAAATGCACTTTTAGTGCACAATATGACAATGAAGAAAGCAATGCCATCACAAGTCAAAAGGAATTGTTCATGGACATTTAGGTACGCTTTGGTCCACTGCCTTGCCCAGTCTTTCAAGAAGAAACAAATCAACCCATTTGTGGATATGTTAAGGTTTGAGCCCTGGGGCATGCAGGACCGGAACATACTCCGTCCACGTTCCAAGGATAGAGTTGCAATCTTAAACAGAGAGAGAGAGCAAGACGTCCTATGTCACTTGGGTATTTTTAGCCTCAGAGTAGAGAGGAATACATGTTACAACAGGCTACAGCTTAATGGTAGAAATTCAGAAAGCCATAAGAAATCATACAAATCTTTGTTTCACCTCTGAGTATATCATCTGTATCAATCAATATCTCCCCACCCAATTAATTAAAAGTATCAATTTTCTAATCAGAAATTAATGTGTGTCCATTACTGAAATCTTACTACTTGGCTGGCACCTCAAGATATGAGCAAATAAATAATCAAACTTCCATTCTAATAATTGGAGCAATCACACAATGTTGCCATGATCTCCAACTCAAAATCAGTCAAGCCTGCACTGCAGTTAACCAAAATGACAGCAGCTGTAATATAGTTGTTGGGTAAATACCAAAAGCATCAACTTCCTCCTTCACATCCGGTTGTGTTTGCCGCCCTCTCTGTAAAAGCTCTGTCCATTGTTTCATGTTCCTCTTAGATTCTTACTCTGCTATATTTAAATAAAATGTACTACAGCTACGTGAACTCAGAAGCTCCAAGCTTCAGGTTTGAGGTTATATTGAGAGTACCACAGCTGTGTCTGAGAAAGCATTACTGACTAGGGTTTTGTGCTTCACCCGGGCTCATATGCCTGCTGCAATGAATACGAATGTAGACAGTTTGAGTTCTACCCTCTCTCTCTCATCCTCGCACTCAGGGTGCTCACATTGCAACTGCGAACACACCCTGGTTTCTGTTCTCCACAGATAACTCATCATGTAATCTCACGCAGACCACTCTCCTTTCATGGCATGACGTCTGCTGCGGCTCATGTTTGAGAAAGAAGACGAATGGGGCCGTGTGAACAAATGAGCAACATTCAAGTAGCTTGTTTTGGGTTTTTTTTTTATTGTATCTAGAGCTGCAATATTTAATCGATTAGTTAAATTAATTGCCAACTATTGATTGACAATCGATTAATTCTTTAATTAAAAAGGGAAAAATGCTCCCTGCATCTTAAATGTGAATATTTTCTGGATTCTTTACTGCTAAACTGAATATCTTTGGGTTGTGGACGATGATGACGACATCATCTTGAGCTTTAAGAAACACTGACTGACATTTTTCAAGAAGTTGGGAACCTGCATGAAAACCCTGCACAGAAAAGCAATTAACCGCAGCAGCACATATCAAGCTAACCTTTGTAATGAGGACTGACAAAACTGGTAGCAAAAACAGCTAGTGAGGATAATAAGGAGCCAATATGTCCAACCAATAACACCAAGTCAATGGAAGTTTGGCAGGCAACATGTATGTGCGGAAATGGAAATGCAGTGCTCAGTTAGAACTGGGTATATAACATTGCAAAGAACCTCCCTATAGAGGAGGATAAAACTGCATGTTCTACGCCAAAAAGAGTGTATTTAAAATATTTGCTTTCAAGTTTGTAAAAAAGAATCTGCAGTAACGACATGCTTTCCTTGAAAATATACTGGGTTTTAAATTATGTTTTCAAAATGGGCTGGTAGATATCACCACTGTGGTGTCAGAAATACTACACTTGCTGCTATGAACAGCACTGTGTCTAATGAAAGTCAATGTGTATGTGTCCCAACTGCTAGTGTGTGGTTTATGGAAACCGCTCTGGCTGCTCTGGGTCTTATATGGATAACTGCTTCCATTATTTCTGTTGACATCATTAACACGCGTCATATGCATCTTACCTATTTAGATTATTACCTATTTTAGATTGAGTGTCCCATGTGTTTGCATACAGCCGATCAAGGGCTGTACTAACTCTCTCACATTTGCACCATCTTCCCCTTTACACATCCTGTCATTCTTAAGACTGTAAACACCAGGGCAGTCTACTACTGCAGTGTTAAAAGTAGGATTGGGCCAAAAGACGATTTCATCGCCATCGGCGATGGCTGTCAGACATCACGTCGTTGAGCAGGCATCGTGATTGTAAAACCCTGCCCCCCCCCCCGGCAAAAAAAGAAATCAAGATGTGAAAACAGGTTTTAATCACGAACATTATTAGAATAAAATTTAAATATGCTTCGTATTTTGCTACGTTTTGTTGACACAGAACTCGCCCCTGGTCTGTGCCACAAATATCCACCGTGACTTGTAACGTCATAGGCTACAGTGAGTGAAGTCTGTGCGAGTGAACACATACACATAAGACGACAGCTACCCCCCGCGCGCCCTTGCCGTCATCATCCATCCCGATGTTTCAATGTAGACATCGTCTGATGGAAATTTTGTAGACATCGCCCAACCCTAGTCAAAAGTCTACTATTTTACTACTTGGAATGGCTTCATGTCCAGTGAAAGTTACTAGTCACATAACTCGCAGAGCTATGGCACAACAGCATTGGTCTTTTACCTGTCATGGTAAGTTATAATGGCAGTCAGAGCTCTGACACATATTCTGTAGCACATCAGATGGACTTTCTGGCTCAGGAAGTTTTTAATCCTGCAAGAAGGAACAGACAGCATCATGATTTACTTTGTGTGTCAAGACGGCAAATCTGAGCTGCTACTTTTGATCAATTAAAAACTAGCCATTGACCATTAAGGACCAGCTTGTCGTCAGTTTTACCTTCCATTCGGCAACAGCCCAACAACAGTGGTGAGGAACACAAGGAGGCCCACACCAGTGACAGCAAGAGTTACCCTGGTGGAGAGATACAGGCAGGTTACATGTAATCCTTCAGCTGGAAATCTTACAACAAAGCACTTATGTAAAACACAGAAAGGAGGTTTTCCATGTTTTGGTTTGACACATTTAAAACTAGTGGCAGTTAAATTATTGGCTAAGAACATGATCCTTAGCCATAAAAGTTTCCATCTGTACCACAAACTTTCACTGGGAAGAGTAGCCACTCTGAAAACAAGGTCATGAGTAATGTTATCCAGGGGAGTGGGGTAGTTATCAATTATAAATATCACACTGTCCTACTCACAACTTATAATAGACGGAGTATAGAGTCAGGAACCTGCAGAGCATATAAGGCAATAGTTAAAATGGCCAACAGGTCTACTTAATCTGAATGAACCAATCATCCAGGTTGGAGAAGGTGCTGATTAAATTGGATGAGGATTAGACAAACATTAAAGAGGCTAAGGTTTCATACAAGTGAGGGAGCCAGGGCAATATTCAATTGGACAAGTACTGAATGAGAGAATCTATTAGCTGGATGGGAAACTAGAATGATGTCTGTCTGTGCAGTGGTGCCCTGATTCGTCTCCCCACTGGCAATTGGAAATAAGCCAGCCAGGCTTAGTACTGAGTCACTGTCCCTGTGCCTGTCTAAGCTGACCCTGAAAGAGGATCTTCCTCTTTTACTCACTGCATGTGCCATCATTTAATGTTACTTCTGTGTTGTGAGCAGTTTTAAACCCCGTGCAGAGCGCACAAATCTTTGGATTTTTACAAAGCTTTAATAAGGCTGTATGCTGTCTCTATATGAAAGGTTATGTTTGTATAATGTCAGCACTTTCCCATGTTGATTCACCACAACTTTTATCTTAATGTGGGTTTGTTTTGGGTCAATAAAAACATTGCGGAAGGCAGTGACAGCGCTCCGGAAATTTTTCTGCCTAGTCCTCAGATAACTAACTCTGTATTACACGTTGTTGTATGCTGCTGCTGTATGAGTCCTGTATCTGCAGACTATTCGTCCAAACGATAATATGTTATGCAGTTTAGTCAACCAACAAACTTATTTAGTTCATCTAAAAGCCGCTCAGCGTTGAATTAGTTGTAAAAGTTTTTAGTTGTAAAACGGTAGAAACGTTTTAATTCAATTCAATTGTAATTATATAGCGCCAAATCACAACAACAGTTATCTCACAGCGCTTTTCATAAAAGAGCAGGTCTAGACCCTACTCTATGATGCTATTTACAGAAGCCCAACAATTCCCACCAAGAGCAAGCACTAGGCGACAGAGGCAAGGAAAAATTTCCTTTTAAGAGGCAGAAACCTCGAGCAGAACCATGGCTCAGAGTGGGCGGCCATCTGCCTCGACCGGTTGGGGGGGAAGGAGAGAGAGTCCATCGTAAAGTTTTAGACTCCTTTGCAACACTAATTTCTATTTATGTAAAATTTTCAATTTACAACTTGGTTAAATGGTTTCAGTGTATCAGTACTTCGTGAAACTTTTCAGCACATTTCAGCAATACATCGATAATACTGATAACTCTGATAATTATTTTGGTCACCATAATTGTTATATGAAATTTTAATACCGCTTCAAATCTACTACCCACCATGCACAGCTGGCACATTTTTCTACTTCAGTTGTGACCCCTCAAAAGGTTTTATCACTGAGGTTTGAACAAGAACAGATAATAGTCAAATCCAAAAGTAAATTTTGGCCAGACACAAAAGATCACTCAAACTAATGCGGAGGACACATATTTCCTGCGGCTGCAGTAGAGACATTACTGAAAACAGCTTTAAATTACTGACATTGTAATACTTGTACTAGTGGTTACATTTCCATTCCAGGCCCTGTCTCAACCTGTTCAGTTTTTCCTTAAAAGCTTGTGTGGAAAGGGTTACTCTTCTATGTTGAAAGCATGGCTAATACCTGAGAGGCAGCAGGAAGCCGTAGCGGATCAGCAGGCCCAACCCCCACAGGACGGTCAGCCTTAGGCTGATGTACTGGAAGTTGTTATTGCTGCGGGTCAGCAGATTCCAGGACTCCAACTCCTCAGCAGTGAACCGCTTGGTCACCTCATCGTCCATGATGCTTGCCACTCCTCGGCGAGCAAAATAGAAGATGTCAGACATCTCAAACTCAGAGGCCGAGTCCAAGTCTCTGTTACTGCCGCTCCGTCGGATCTCCTTGATCTCCTCCTCCAAAGAGGTGGGCTCCTTGGCAATGATAGCTGGAGCAGTCCAGAAAAACAGGATGTCAGCAAAACTCTTCTCTAAAACAAATACACCTTCTGAACATACACGTCACATACAGGAAAACACTCTGATTGCACATCTTACCATTTGAGTAGGGTTTGTACAGGTGGTGATTCTTTTCTTTGGCTCCTCTCTCTATCCTAAGTGTGGCCCACTACAAAGAAAGAACAAAACAGGAGTGTAAAAATACAAGTAACCAAAAATACATGGAATGAAGCTTGTTCTTGTAGTTTCATTTAAAAAGGTGGGATATGTTATTCTGGAGAGATTCAATACCATGACAAATATCATGATACGGAGCAATCAATGACACAGCAAGTTAACAACTGTCAGCCAAGTTGTGGGTTAGCAAACCGCTTCTACAGTTGTTGCTGCAAAGCTAACATGCAGAGAGGACGAGACAATTTCCCAGAGCCAGCACAGCAGCTCCAGCCACTGCTAGCGGACCATCAGGAGATATTCGCTGATTTTGACAAAAAGATGTGTATTGGATTAACAAATTAAACAATAACATAGATGTTGATGATAACA
>NC_060170.1:28172392-28218409 GCF_021292245.1 Micropterus dolomieu
GGAGGACACATATTTCCTGCGGCTGCAGTAGAGACATTACTGAAAACAGCTTTAAATTACTGACATTGTAATACTTGTACTAGTGGTTACATTTCCATTCCAGGCCCTGTCTCAACCTGTTCAGTTTTTCCTTAAAAGCTTGTGTGGAAAGGGTTACTCTTCTATGTTGAAAGCATGGCTAATACCTGAGAGGCAGCAGGAAGCCGTAGCGGATCAGCAGGCCCAACCCCCACAGGACGGTCAGCCTTAGGCTGATGTACTGGAAGTTGTTATTGCTGCGGGTCAGCAGATTCCAGGACTCCAACTCCTCAGCAGTGAACCGCTTGGTCACCTCATCGTCCATGATGCTTGCCACTCCTCGGCGAGCAAAATAGAAGATGTCAGACATCTCAAACTCAGAGGCCGAGTCCAAGTCTCTGTTACTGCCGCTCCGTCGGATCTCCTTGATCTCCTCCTCCAAAGAGGTGGGCTCCTTGGCAATGATAGCTGGAGCAGTCCAGAAAAACAGGATGTCAGCAAAACTCTTCTCTAAAACAAATACACCTTCTGAACATACACGTCACATACAGGAAAACACTCTGATTGCACATCTTACCATTTGAGTAGGGTTTGTACAGGTGGTGATTCTTTTCTTTGGCTCCTCTCTCTATCCTAAGTGTGGCCCACTACAAAGAAAGAACAAAACAGGAGTGTAAAAATACAAGTAACCAAAAATACATGGAATGAAGCTTGTTCTTGTAGTTTCATTTAAAAAGGTGGGATATGTTATTCTGGAGAGATTCAATACCATGACAAATATCATGATACGGAGCAATCAATGACACAGCAAGTTAACAACTGTCAGCCAAGTTGTGGGTTAGCAAACCGCTTCTACAGTTGTTGCTGCAAAGCTAACATGCAGAGAGGACGAGACAATTTCCCAGAGCCAGCACAGCAGCTCCAGCCACTGCTAGCGGACCATCAGGAGATATTCGCTGATTTTGACAAAAAGATGTGTATTGGATTAACAAATTAAACAATAACATAGATGTTGATGATAACAGTTGTTTATTGTAAGTCTTAGTCACAAGGTCATAAAACATTTAGAAAAGAGAGCCCGGGCAACATGCAAAAGGTTTCTGGGGAAATCAGCTGCAGCTATTATGAAACTGTTTAAATGTCTGACTTTCTAAATTTGAACATTCAAGAAACTCATTAAAACACAGCACGTTCTTCATTATCAGGGAAAGGAGGACTGGAAGGTGTTGGGAGCGTGATGTTGCCTACACCTATACGGGGTCTACACAGCATTCCTTTTGCATACTTTTCCAGCAACCTTTAAATCCTGTCATAACAAGTTGCATTACTGAGTCACTGTTTAGTACACATGGAGTTAACAGTTATTATTCTTTGGGTGGGGAGGAGGAGCACAGAGAGCTCCAGAGCTGCATGTGAAAAAGGTTTTTACTTATTTATCCCCTATGTAGTTTTACAGGTGTTGTTTTACAACAACAAATACCTTTTAACTTAAGTAAGCAGGAAATAGTGAATGACTGTTGTTACACTGCTGTTATAACACAAACTCTCTTTGGACAACTAGGCTAGTCACAAAAACAAAATGCCACTGTAGGCCTTGTGTTGAATTAATGAATTCAGAAGAGATCTTATCATGCCCAAGATAAACATTACATTTTTCAACAAGCCTGAAATGGAGAGTAGTGAGACAAGTGCAAATAGTAAAAAACCATAAAACATTGCTTCAGCTTCGCACAGTCTGCACTGCATCTGTCCTTTGACATTTTCTCTAAATCTAATGGTTGCTACTGGAATCTCCCACTGGTCCATTTATTTCTGGCACAAGATCTACTCTCAGAGGCACATGCTGGAAAGTGATGACAGCTTTACTGGTGAAGATGCACCGGAGATAGCACCTGAAGAGAAACAGGATAACTGTGTCTGTAGTCAAATTGGTAAGGAGACCATTAAATGGTAAATACTGACACCATTGCACGATGAGGCTGATGTACTAATGCCATCTCTGATGATTCAAATTCATTTCTAGAAAGTGAAAACTACAAATAAGTACAAAATATTCCAGGTTGTTGGAGCCATGTCACAGATTACTGACAAGGTTTTTGCTACCGTTTTCACTGGTTACATAACACTGAAAATGACTCTGTGGCTGTGATGTTAATGTTTCAGTTGGATGCTAAAGACATGCATAAAGCCTGAACCACTGCCCTAAGGTGTGCATGTAAAGCCAGATCATTTCTAGAAACTCACTTCACCAGCACTGCAGCTTTAAATGTATTATATTTTATACAAGTAACTGCTTTCCAGAAGCAAAAATGACCTGTGTTGATTGAAACCTGAGCAAATATGGGCTGTCCTTGAAGAACACAGCCAACAACTTTTATAAACTACAGTTATTTGAATATCAGAGTGTGTGGAAGGAGCAGATTGTAATTTATTTTAACTGGGAACTGTGCAAGAATAGCAACACACCTTTGGATATATTGTTATGTTGTGCGTATACAGCGTTTCCACTCCATCCTCAGCTTCATCCCAAAAGTAACCATTTATGGTCCCCCTCAAACTGCAGTTAACATTCTATATTTCCTCAATACTTCAAAGCAGTGGGGCATTATGCAGCGTTTTCTTACCTCAAAAATCTTTAACAAGGTTTTCATGTAAAAACGTCGGATGCCGAAGGACACCCCAAAGATGGCAGGCACGATAATGAAGACCAGCAGCAGGGTGAACCACACGGTGAGCGAGATGCCCAGCAGGATGCACACCAAGTTGTCAAAGGGGTTGAAGAAGAATGCCATCTTGAAGTCCAGTGAGCAATGAAATCTATTAAATAGTTGAAATCGGAAGGCAGAGCAGCCCTTCACCTCCTGGCCCCGAGTGGCCCTTATCTTTTGTCAGAAAAAGGCCTTCATCAAGATAACTATGGGATGGAGCTTCTCCTCACACTGAATAGAGAATCAGTACAAGTGACCATTTTGGCATTGCCATCTTGGGCAAAACTAATTAATTTCAACATTTTTGCAATCAAATCTGGTCCCAAAACTCTGCTAATTCAATTCCAGAAAAAGGGTATTCAAGTCTTTCAAGCAGCTGCGATGGAATAATGGCCGGTCCTTGCTGCAGATGTCCTTTGCTATTTGAGCAGAGCCTCCCGCTGGTGAAAGAAATGTAAACAATAAAACAACTGGGCACAGCAGGCGCTTCTCTTGTCTGGGGGAAGATCCAAGGGCTCTGCACAGACCTGCAAAGATGTACAAACAAACGGTCAGGATGATCAATGTCACAATAATATGTCCTCTACGAGTAACGTTACACGTCGTGCAGTTCAATAAAGCAAGACTAAAAACATAGAGGATAGTGACACAGAGACTTTCTAACACCGGTGTGCAACGTTAATGCTAGCCTCTGGCTATTCTGAGAATAAACGGATGCCTCTAACGTTAGGTTGATTAACGGTCATGTATCCATTTTCAGTAAAGAGACAGATATGTTTGCACGCCAACGCTACTGTTCAGTAAAGGTGCAGAGATGCAGGCCCTCCATCCTCATCCCATCTGATGATGCAGCAGCACGGCTAACGAGCGGCTCCATCCCGAATACAACCACATAGAGTTAGCTAACGTTAGGCTCATCACTGCCAACACTTCTACGATAATTTAGCAGCCTCCAAACCCCACAAAGGGCAATTAACGTTAACGCTAGGTAACGTTACTTACATGGACCCAAGCTAGCGGTGGGTCGTGAGACTCAACACTCCTGTGACCCACACGGACAATAAAAGTTAGCTCGTGGCCTCCGAGCTAACGGTTATACTGAATGTTGTCTCCTGGCGTGCTCGAGCGCGTTCAGCTAGCTTGCGCTCAGCCCTCCAGAGTAACGTTAAGGCTAATACAGTCCGGGTATAACATGAAATGCTGAGCCAACCTTTTTGAGCAACGTTATCTCACAGGTTACTATCCTAACCGACAGTTAACATACATGTGGTTTAACAGACTTAATAACGTTAGTTCACCCACCTTCAGTCACGTTGTGTCCAGCGCCGGTACAGTACAGTTTCACTGGTCAATCACATCATCGGTCTTTGTCTTGCGGACTGTAGCCAAACTCCACCCGGCGCACAACATGAGCAGAAGACGAGCGGATCCTTCCTGATCAGCCTCAGACCAGACCACGGCAACAACACTCAGTTCCTCCCTGACACCTGGTGGCCGAAATAAGATACAAATCCCATTTTAAAATTGCAATGCAGTAACAAAAGAACCCTCTGCAGCGAGCGAGACTCATGGCCATTAAATGCAATTATTTAACTATTACTACTACTAGTATTTACTATACTGACTAATTTAATAAAAAATGTATATACATAAAATAAATACTAATTTAATTATTTATATTTAACGGCTCTGATGAGACTACAAAATTACGCCCCTCCTTCACAGTCCGCAGACTATCCCTCTCGTTTGTAAAAGATTTGAACCACTAGCTGCGCTGTAGAGCAATGTTTTGATGAACGGTTAAAAGCTAGGCTTAGTGCAATTCAGAAATCATAATTAACCATGTTTTAAGAGCGAGAAGACGAGGGAGAAGAGCTGCATTGCGGGAAAGAGGCTTTATAACCTTGCTGAATGTTATTCTTCCAACACTTCCGCACAAGCAAACGGGCATTCACCTCTACTGTATTTGGGTAGCAGCAGAAATATTTTAAACCAAAGCAAATAAAACAAACAAAATTTATCTGCATGGTCATGCATGTTTATTTTTTCTAATTTGGTTGAACCAAAAATATAAAGCACCGGACACCAACACACTGGAATAACAAAAGCTTTTTTTATTCACACATTTACATCCATGTACAGTCTTGTCAAGTAATTTCAGATGTAGAGAACTGAAAACAGTACTGAATTTTGGCACACCATTCAACCCTGAATTAATATGCTTATTCCACAAAAAGAAAAGAAAACCTCATTTATATAGTGTTTTTTAATTTATTATTATAGCCACTCTGAAAACACAAAAGCGCAATCAATGGCCATCATACTTGTATTGGATATCGGGTTCCACTGGGACAGTCCACAGTAAATGTGAACTTCTTGTCAAGTGCACAAGTGCATTCACCTATTAGGCTTGAGGAGGCTCAGCCCTCCACTCCTCTGATGAGCATCAAGAACTGCTCTCCAGTAGAGCCTCAAAGTCTGGGGAGCAAACCATTTTGTGTTTGATATTCCCTAATACAGTCAAGTCGCCTGTTCTTCCCTCAGTACCAACAGAGACCAGCTCCTGAGAAAACAGAGTGGGGAAGAAGAGAAAAGCATGTCAGAAATGTTAACGGGTACCTATTAGGCCCATTTCCATCTCTATATTTTTATTCTGGGATTCCACTAGAGTAGCTTTATATGATTCAGTTTTCAAAAAAGCCTTATCTTATACTCCTTTATCTTAAACTGGCCCTTTATGCAGCCCCTCAGTTCATCCTGTCTGCAACAAGCCGTTTTAGCTTCTGTCTCTTTAAGGCCCCCCCTCCCTAAAAGCTCACTAAAAGGTCACATGAAGTCTGTTTCTGATGAAGGCAGCAGCTGATCACAGCTGGATTTATTGATATTCTGATTGTGAATTCATCATTGAATAATCCAGAATATAATTATGGTGTCATTAATATTCAAAATTATTTATTAGGCTAAATGTTTCAGGGGAAATTTAAATGATTTAACTCATGAATCAAAAGCTGACACTCAGGAATGATCAACTCACGTGTGACTGAATGCAAATGATGATTAACAGCTGCAAAGTTTACCCCGGAACTAGGAACCTTTGGAGGAACTCGCTGCATTTCGACAGCAGGGACCAGGGTCTAAATTAAGTTCCATGGACTTTACTTTACCCCAGAAAGGTCCCAACTCGGAGGGGGGGGGGGTACTCTCCCAAAGCACAAGAACTTTTAATGTGGGGGCTAATGATGTAAAAAGTATTTCTTGCTGACAGACTCTCTGACTCTCTCTTACTTTAATTGTATCGATAATAAAAGCTAACAGAAAAGTAGAAAGAATCTTTCTAATAAAGGAAGGAAGGTGTTTATAGTCTTTTTGTGGGTCAGACCTACTATTAACACAGATTTTGAACTAGATGGTAAATCAGAAACAAATCTAATACAGAACTTGGGAACAATACACGTGAGTTTAATCTGTTATCAGTCTGATCAATCTGATCAGCTGCAGTGTTGTGCCTGGAGCAGATGACCATATAATGACAGGAAAGTGAAATAAAATCCATGAAAACCTAGTATTCAGAGCAGTCTGAAGCCTGAGCTTTTTGCTGACAGGGATTGTTTTCACATAGATTTACCTCATTATTTGTATATATAGATGACATAAAATAAGAGAATGCATAATAGGTTCCCTTTAAAGATGCTGATAGTAAATATTTATTCTATGATTTATTCTGTAAGAGTAGCATGTAGAGAGATGCTGGAAGACGAATAGAATAGAATCCATAGAAACAGATAAGAGTATGGAGACAAACACAGACAGAGAAACCTGTCAATGACTAGACTGCTGTCATACCTGAAGGAAAGCACATGATGTTCCTAGAGACACATCAAGTGTCACTTGCCCCAGTATGAGTTGTACCCGGCCAGACTTCCGCACAAGCATCTTTCCTACAACACCCTCCCGCAGGTCTTTCAGATTGCAGCTGTTTTCTTCATGTTCCTCCTCCTGTTTAAAATTAAAATACCGTTTACAGACTTAACCTCAATATTATCATGTATTTAACATGTAGGCAACAACTTAGTGTACCTGAGACTCTGTTTTCAGAAGCACAGACTGTCCGTCCTCCGACTGCACCTCAGTTTTCACAGGCCTGTGCTCTATGGTGGGGGGCTGGCCGGGCAGCGTGTCCGGCAGCTGCATGAAGAACAGCTCCTCCCCTTTACTCAGACTCCATCTATGCAGCAGGTCAGGAAGAACCTCAGGCTCAGGGAGAGGAGGCGGCCTGCAAGCTCCATCTGACTTCTTTGTGTCAGTTTCCTCTTTCACTGAAGAGAGAATAATGTGTATTTTGAGAGAGCAGCATGCTCAACATTTATTTCCTGCTTTTGCAAACTTTCCTAAAAATACTGGAAACACAAGCTGCTGACCTGGAAACTGCAACCTAGATACTGGACCTTTTAGTTTTTCCTTGTTGCGAAATATTAACACTGTGAAAACAACACTTCCCAAGAAAAGGAAACAAGTTTTGTCATAATTACAAAAGTTACCTTCAACTGCAGGTTCCATGGGTTCACCATCGTCCTCCATCTTCTCAATTTTAACGGCAGGAGTAAACTCCTCCTTGAATCCCCATCCCGATACAGCAAGGGGAAGCTGCACAGGGCAGCTCCTCTGCTCACTCCTCAGGTAGGGATCGTCTATAAACTGAAAGAATGCAATTGGAAAGGTGAGTTAAACTCGTGGCAAATGCTAAATAAAGCTACTTAATAAAGATGACTGACAATCAAGCAACTTACATTATCTCGCTCCAGCTTGCGCAGAATCTCTTTGGTCTCTTCCTCAGTCTCTCTCTTCTCCTTTTTAATATTGATGATGGGTGATGGTCCAACGCTCGGTGCATCTCTCTCATTTTCATAGCCCCCTGTGTGTGATACAGGGATTGGCTTAAACCAAGGTAAGACACAATTATGCATGTGTAGGGAAACGCTGTGTAATTGCATTGTTAAAAAAACAACAACAAAAACAAACAACATCAGCCAAAAGCAGCAGAACAGAGTGAGTGGTTATTCAGCTGAACTCCTACCTCTCTTTTTCATCATCATCTCCGCGGGCCCCTGTTCAAAAATAGAGTGGGACTGGATGACCTCTGGGCGACCTCGGCCCCTGCCTCTATCTCTTGGACCTCGACCTCGATCTCCATCCCTCCTCTCTCTCCTCTGCCCGCCTTCAACTTTTGTTCTGTTATGACAGACAAAGTTATTAGTCAACTGTCAGAAGAATTGTTAAATCCATTTTCTCTGACATATTTTTACTTTCTACGTCAATTAGAAACTTACTCCTCTTTCGCTTTTCGGCCAATAATGTTGGGTGTAAACGTTTTCTAAAAAAGAAAATTAAAAAACACAAAAACAGTACTTAAGTATTGGAACAATTATTATTAGATTACAATTATTTTCAGATCACATTAGTGTTGTGGCTGAGGGACTGGTTGCGCATTTAAACATTTCCTGGACGAACCTTCTTCACTCCTCCCAGGGTGAGGTCTCTAGAACGCATTGAGGGGAGACGGCCAGTGGAGATGGCGGTGGGTGGTCGACGGCCCATCAGCAGTCCCATACTGCTCCCTCCAGGAGTTGGCACACGCTGACCACTGGGGTCGCCTGAACCTGAATCTGCCATCCTAAACTGGAGACGTGTGGCAAAAGTAATAAAAACCTTATTATGTGTGTGATTGATTATGAATACTCACATTCATATTCTGATAATCATTGTTATTTTAATCAGTGTTGTTTTGGACAAGATCAGTAGCATAGCAGTAAACTTAAAGACTTGTTTGGATATTATCTTTACATTATATAATAAGGATTACTTCTCAAAATTGTTATCAAAAGTCCTAATATTCAATTAAAATATTGTGATTTTGTAAATAGAGTAAATTCAAGAAAAACTGTATGGTATCTATCTGTAATTCATAAGCAAGTACTATTGATTGTGGTCCCAGGTCTTATTTTAACCTATTTTGTCATCTTACTAACGAGACTATCAAGTGTGGATAGGAGCAGCCAGCCACTCATTGTTGCAACTCAGGCGACCACTTTATATAATAAATATACTGACTTCTTTGGCATAGAAATGTACATAGTTCTTTTGCAGATAATGAAATGACAAAGATGGTGTGGTTGTTTTTGTCTTTCTGAGCAGGTAGTAGTATACAGGCCCTGGTTGTTATTATAACAGGTAAGCCTGGATGAGTAGTGCTATACTTGAGTAACCTACACCTCCCTGGAAAAGAATCCTTTAAGGAAACCCTAAACATTGTATAAATTAATTGAACAACATATACATGGTATGTATACCTGACACATCTACAGTATCAACATCATAAAAAAATACTTGCATTTGTCTCTGTTTTTAATTACAACAGCACATGTTGTTGTAACATAATGTAACATTAATCACATGGAAATTAAAAATACAAGTACTTATCATCCACAACTACGTATTTTCATTAGGTCGTTCTTCTGAACGGAGATCAATTTTATTTTAAAAGAAAGGGCGTCTGGTCTGCAACGCTTGTAACTTAGTGACATCAACTGGCAGCCAATTTAAGTGTACGGGCCAAATTAACACTTTAAATTATTTTATATCGCATAGCTCGTAATATTTATTGATTTTTCGTCATCAAAACAGCAAAATTTAGCAACACGTGGCCAAATCAAAACACGAATACTGGGATACAATACACGTATATTGAACTTTAATGCCGTCGAGAACAACATTTGACACGCTATGCTTCCCCAGATACTTACGTTATGATTATAAGGATGTCCTAATTAGATGTTCATTCAAAACTTGCAAGAGAAGAGTCTTTACAAGTAGTTTGCTGCTAGTGCTGTTTCTGACACTGCATGATGCACGGCGCCATGACACTTCCGCAGTGTCATCACCCTCTGAGTTTACGCGGATCAAACCTGCGCAGAAAGTCTCGCATAGCCTTCAATTTGCGCATGCCGCGTTCCGGTCCGGTCGGAACTGGGAAATTTCCAAGTTGAAAAAATATCCGACTTCCGACCTTAAAGCGTTTCAGGTCCCTGGTGGTAGTGATGGGCAAAGCGAGGCTTTGTGAAACACTGAAACGTTTGAAGCAATTGTGCTGGAATTGTGTCGAGGTTTCGAAACACTTCGACACCGGTCTCCACGGGGACACCTACTGGTCACTTTTGATATCGACACATCTTGGTAATGGCTTGAAACAATGACTGACCTGCGTTTACAACTCTACACGTCTTATCAGTACATGACCAACAGGATTTCGGAGAAATCACCATACAACAAACACACAAACGCTTTCAGATTGTCAGAGACAGCAGATGGGGATTGCAATAAAAGTGTGTTTAAATAAAACACATCTGTGTGTTTCATAAGTAGTCACTCATTTAGCTGATGCTTTTCTCAAAAGCAAATCCCAATTGCTATGGGCGCACTTTGGGAGCAACTAGGGGTAAAGTGTTTTGCTCAGGGACACGTGTATCACAGTGGGAATCTAACCCAGGTCACACACCAAAGGCATATGTCTTAACCACTGCCCCATAGAGACAACTTATTTATGTTCAGAATCGGAATAGTACTTTATTGACCCCCGACGGTGAAGTCTTTGTTGCAGATACTGGCAAGACGGGAAAAGGAATAGGAATAATAGGTAGTTGAAGTTAGTGAGTAGAGAATATAATAAAGTATACAAATCTAAGAATATAGCCTAATAATAAATGTGGATATCTACAGTATTATAGGCTCCAGTAACATATTAACAAGGGTGTAATTAGCAGGAAAGCTATAGGCCCTAGTGTAATAATTAATAATAATGAGTGCAGGCAGTTATGAGGTGTAATGGATTAAAAATCTGTAACTGAGTAAAGTTTAAGTTGATTCAAGAATGATAAATGAAAGTGGATCAATGTCTCACATTTGTTATATGTCAAGAATTGTATTCAGAAATATTCAGCTGTTTTGGGGCTGAGCACCGAAGCCTCGCTTCACTATGGTCACGTGACATTGTCGTTTTGAACCACGCTTTGGAGCAGTGTTTCGAAACGTCTGTGCTTCGGGATCTTGACACAGCGTCGACACGTCAGTATCGATCCCTACCTGGTGGTGCATGGCGCTAAATGCAAACAGTAAACATGGCACCCCCAGCAGTGCACTTGGTGTTAATTCAAAGGATTTTATTAAAATATAATATAGGTTACTAATTAACTGTGTATCCTTCTAGCTACATTAGTTGGTAATCCTCAAAAGTCAGCAAAAGTTGTAAGCTATATTTTGAAATCTTTTCATATTTCTGGGCATTTTTAACATTTTCCTGAATAACTTTTGGGTAGAGAAGATGACTTTCAGAGATTGATTCTAATAACATTGAAAAAATATTTCTATATAAATTTACATCCAGAACAAGTTTTACTATTTGATAGTAGGCGTATGTATTATTTTAATTTAATACTTTGCCTTTTAGTTTAAGGTTTACCATTTAAAATGTATGTATCCATGGGAGCTGCCATTGTTGTGTCCAAGCCTCCTTTCCTTCCCCCTTTACTGTTTCTCATTCTTGAGAGTACTTTTGGCAGTGAAAAATGACATGCTCTACAGATTACTCTATTTAACAGTGCTTGCGTAGTCAAATAATGTTTGTTTATTAAGTGCAGTGTTTTATTTAGTATAGTACATCCTCAGCCTTGTCAATATGTTGTCCTCTTTGGTGCTTCTTTTCGCTGCGCTCACTGTGCCCACCTCTCGCTGTACTGCATGATGGTGTCGTCCTGCGTTTCCTGTATTCCAACCGTGCTGCCACTTTTTAATGATGTGTGTGATGTGATTGTTTTTTTGGATTATTCCTTTTGCTTTAGATTGTGTGACATGTCCATGATATCCTCATATTTCAGAGCCTGTTTTGCTAAGGCATCCACAATTTCATTGCCCCTAATCCCCCTGTGAGCTAGTATCGACATACATGTTATTAAAAAAAAAAAATCACATTTTTAAATCAGTACAGAGTTTCATATATCTTATTAACTATATCCTGCATACAGTGAGATGTAAATGACTGCAATCACATTAATGCAGAACATGAATCTTACAAACAATAAGGACGACATTATCCTTCTGATAAAAGCATTTGAGTTTCCCACCCTGAGCGTGACAGAGGAAAATGGCCATTCTTCCAATCTACACAACTGCTAAACATTTTGGTCATGAAATTATGACGAGCGAACAGGTAGAAGCATTCACTATTCCCTTCTTGTAGCTCAAGTTCTACAGGAAGTCTAATAAAATCAGAAAATTGCATTACTTAACAGCAACATGTAAGATAGCGCTGAAGCTACATCATTAGGGCAACATAGCCTATAATTAACTGTAGATACATTCCCCAGCTTTTTTCTTTGAATATGTGATACTTTTGCAAATGTACACCAAAGTGTGTCAGTAGATAGCCTACTCATGGTTGAAAATGGGGTCAAGAGACACTCATCCATGTACCCAAAGAAGATTTTGCTCATGTTATGTCCATAAACATCAAGTCAGCATTAAGCTATTTGTGAAATGTGTAGATAAATTTGGTGCATACAGATTCAGACGAAGAAATGCAAATATGATACTAAAACATCTATAAAGCGCAAGTCTTTTGGGACCATCGCACATGTCAGGCCTGAGGAAGAAGAAGGAGAAATAAATCCTGCTTCAGACTATTCTGGTTCCCCAGGCCATCATCCACCACAACCTGGTGGTGTCTGGTCCTGCTGATAAGGCATGGACCTTGGGGTAGGTCTCCTGATAGGCAGAGGGTGGGTTGTGATGAATAAATACACGAAACATTTTGGAAAATGTTCTGATGTGCTAATATTTAGGCTTCATTGAAATACAAGGGATATTGTCCTTAGGACATCACAAATGGCTTCCAAATTTTCTTCTCAACAGACACAGATAGCCTTCCTCCAGCCAACTGGCTATTCCCACCTCTGCAACTGAGAGGGTTTTTTGGACAGAGGCAGACTGTCATGGCATGACTAATGATGGCTGATTGCAGTTTAATTACACTCTGAGGGTATCACTTATCTGCGGCAGGGCAGAAATAAATGAAGCTTTTCAATATTGCACACAGTCTGTCGAATTATGGCAATATATCGCTGTCATTTTTCAAATACAAATACTATGTGATTGTGAAAGGACTGCAAGCTCACCATCTGTTTATCCCTTTGTTATCTGTCTTTATTCTATGACCATATCCAATGTTTTAGCAGTAGATTATAGCCATTAATCTGGGAAGGGTCTCTTTAATCTTTAATAAAATCCTAAATTAAGTTGCCCCGTGAGGTTGAACAAGCACAAAAACATCCCTCTGAAAATGAATGCCAGTGGAAATCTGCTTACTCTGGACTTACATAGTGGCATCCCTCGCCTCCGGACGGGTTGGGGGGAGATGGCCTGTGGAGTTAGTCCATATGGCATAACAGTTGGCACATGTATATTTTTTGAGGTTTTGATGGTGCTCTATGTAATTTACTGGGGCATCACTCAGGATAATCTCTTTTTAATATTCAGTGGCCAGTGGAGCGTGTGCTTCATTTTATTTATCACAGCCCTCATGTCCATATAGTCTCCATATCTGAGAGGTGACATGTGTGCAAGCAGCTAAGTGTTCAGTCTATATTAGTGTGTGTGGATTTTGTGCCACAGGGCAGCCTCACTGGCAAGCGATGTGTTTAGTATGATTGCTTGGCGATAACACAGTGAGGTTGACTGAGTGTCTCACTGTGGTCACACTCCAGTTGGAAAATTCTCACTTTTTGCTCCTTTTAGGTTTTAATTCATCCTGTGCGGCTGCATATATGAGTCAAGTAAACATCATCCTCAGAGCCCAGAGCGAAAAAGAGACTGGGAGTGGGGAGGGCGGGAGGTGGGTGTATGGGTGTGTGTGTGTGAGTGTGTGTGTGGGGGGGGGTGTTAGAGTGTTTGTGTGACACAGAGAGTGAGCGAGAAACAGACGGAGAGAAGGAGAGACAGAAAGAGAGAAAGAGGAGCCTGTGCGTTCGTTTCACCTCCTAATCAGTTTTCCTGGGGGATCCATCATCGACTGCAGCAGAGGAGGCAAGTCAGAAAGCGGAAGAAGAAGACAGTAAAATTCACCCCGGCTATAATCTTCTCTCATCGCAAATTTGAGCCTCATACAAGTAAGGAATTCTTCTAAATCAGCCGACTTACAGATGCTTGTAGTGCTCAGAAAATAAATCTATTGTAATTGTACTCCTGGCGTGTGAAGTTGTGGAGATCAAATAATCTGATGCTGTGATGGTGCGTTTCATTTGTGCATTTCTCAAGTAGTATAAGACGTGTCAGATGAATACAGCAGTCGGGGTGTTCATGCATGAGTTTTGATTTGCATGTTATGCAGCTGATGTACACATGCATGTGTGATGACTTTTATTACATCCCGCCACTGCCATTTCACATGAGACTGAGAGGAGATTTCATACAACAGCATTGACTGGATATTGTAGTACGATAGATGCTCATTTTCCAACATTTTAATGCTTGGTTTAATTGTGCATGGGGGTGCAGTGCGTCAAACTGTGTTAGTCACACACTATCTCCATTTAACAGCTTATTTATTGAACTTCACACAATGTTTTTTTAGTGTTTCATTGTGTGTAATGGCCAGTTCACCCCCTTTAGTTTGAATAATGAGGGAATTGCACCTCTTCTTCCTCCCCCGTGCAGCCATCTAAAAGTGTTTTAAAGTATTCTCCCTGGAAGAAGAAATAAAAATGACTTTAAACAACAGAGTTGCTGTGCCCTGCTTCATATGCATGAATGTAGCAGCTTCTTTCATGATGTTGTCTCACAGAGATAACATCTCTGTAGTGTAAGAATTGTAACTGAGCACTAACAGCGCAATGTACACATTTCTATAATTCATGATGTGAGTCCTTGTTATAATTATTAGTTAGACCCAGTTGCCTGATTTGAAGTAACTGGCTATCAAAGCTAGTTTTGCGGCAAAGATAATTGGCTCACATTTCTTTTTACAGGCTGATTTATAAATGAGGGCAATGGGATTGTGTGAATGATATGGAAACCTGCGTTTGAACTGTGTCCACATGTATAAGATCCAAAAGTGGAGCACACACACAGACACAGGGTTTTGATGACTTGTCCTGTGAGAATCTCCCCTTGCCCCAGATTCTATCTCTGAAAAGGCACCACGGTAAGAAACGAGAACAGCAGCTGGAAAACAGACGCGTGGAAACACACGTGCGTGAGGCAACGGCTCTCTCCCCTGGCCCTCGTGTGAACGAGCTACCGCACAAATTTCACACTTCACAGGCTTTAATGAGCTGCTGCAGACTGTCCATCATACTGACTGGAGAGCACCTTACCGGACCTCACAGTCAAACAATGACACTACAGCAGGCATCTGTAGGATCCCACAGACACAGTTACGACTGTCTTGTGCTAAACTGCTAGGTTATTTTGAGGCAGATCTGTGATTTAGCATATGCTCACTGTGATAGCGACTTTAATGAGGAAAACATGCCATGTGCTCCGCTGCTGTTGAGATGCGGGAATTCCAGAGAAATAAAGAAAATGCTTTTTAAAAGACCAGCAAGCAATACTGGAGGGGACGATTGCAATAACAAATTTAAGATGGATGAAAATTACAAGTAAACTATAGAGGAATAGACATAGTCTAAGGGTAAAAGAAGGTGACCATTGTGCACACACTGCAGAGACATCATTTTATGAGAGAGAAGGTGACAGCTAATCAAACACAAACAAAGGCTAACCAACAGATTGCCCCCAGCCTGGCACTCAGGGCTATTTGCAGCAGCCAGGATCGAATCACTGATGGACAACAAAGGAAATATGATCATACATCACCTGCTGCTGATACCTACTTAAACCTTCCCCATTTCTGCCCAAACAACGTAATAGCTGCTGGAAGATTTCCCTTGAGCTGCAAGGACTTCACTTGCTCAGCTGTTTTGAAAAGAAGGCATACACTTCATCGAGGAGGAACAAGTTACCTTTACCTGAAATTGCTGCTGACTGTTGCTTTTGTTGGTGACCCCCCCTCCTGGAGATTTACAGGAGAAGGGAGTGCATGGTTGCTGAGAGAGTGCTGTAGGTGGATTATGAAATGCACAGGGGAAGCAGAGTCAGGGCCAGTCACTCAGCTGGGAGCGTATCAGGTTGTGCAATGATGGGAAATGTCTAGCAAGAAAAGTGGAAGGGGGGGGGAGAAAAGATAGTGAATAAAAAACCCTGATATAAATCCTTAAATGAAAGGTTAATTGGATTCAGTTTGAGGTGTTTCTGCACTGCTGTGCAGTGCCCACTTTGAAGCTCTTAGAGATACAATTTAATCTCCCTTACCAGATGTTGCCATTCTCCTGCCTGGTATTACTGTCCCAGATTACATTCTAGCTAACTCTCCTCTTTTATCTCTTGGTTTAATGGCAGATGACAGAAATGGACGCCCCTCTCTCCACCCCCTGCAATATACAGATTTGTGAGGTGACCTGTGACTCCTTCCGCATCATTTGGGATATGACCCCTGAGGACACTGCCAGAGCAACACACTTCTTCATTGACCTGAGCCGCAAAGAGAGCAGAGACCCCAACCGCTTTAAACACAGGGTCTGACAATCTGAAAATACTGCATCACCTTCTGTCCCTTCCTCTAGCCTTTGCCTGTATCTGTCTATCCAGTCAATGTGTCTCCTGCTTTGCTGTCTTTGTTCATATTCCAGATTCACACCAATCAGTTTTCACCATAGGATTGGTGAAGACGCCGTGTACTCTGTGCCCTTTCTTTAATAGAGGACGGACTAAATGAGAGAGGGAAATGTGCATTTTGTTGAGGTTTAGTTGGGTTAACAGATGGGTCTAACTGCTTTGTGATATTCTGCATTAGTGTGGACACAGAAAACAGCGGTTGCGCCCTTTCAGTCACTTCCAATACAGGCGAAAAAAGAAAATGAGTGCAGTCAACAGCTTCAGGCCAGTGACTCACTTCCTCTTAAAGTGGACAAAAACTGACACATTCATCTGCAACACAGAATCGTTCTCATGTTAACAAATTAAGCTAATTTCATACACCACAGACATAAGGCAGCGATGTAAGGGTTTATCTTTTTTATTTTAACAAATGTCAATTAATATCAAGCATGACAAATTCGGTCTGTGTATCTAATTAGAACTAATACAATTTCCATCAGCCTCAACTGTACTTTGTATTGCCAACATGGCTATAGATTCTTAGTCTTGTTTAAATGTTGCTAAAGGAAACATTTTAGCTTTTTTATATTAGTTGAATGCCCACAAATTATTATTAGCGTGATCAATTTGGTGTCTAAATTTAGCTCCAGTAACTGAAGCCTAATATGTATGATCTCCCTTCATTTCAGATATTTAATTATGGCCTATTATTGCAGCTGGCATTCAATAGCTAAAAAAGTGCTGTTGGTAGGATGCAGATGAGTTGTTCCTGAATGGAGATGTTTTTTCTCTCTGATACAGAAAGTGGCAAAAACAAACTTGCATCAGAGATGTTGCCATGGATATATCGGCCTCTGAGCCCTTAGTAATTAGCTGTGCTTCGTAGAGGCCATGGCCAAAACAAAGCCGCTGATTTGATTAGATGTATCCTAGATACAGCAGCTTGGCCTTGAAGTGGGATATCATGCTAATAAGGCAATGTTTATGGAGGGAAATGGTCAAGCATTTCTTTGTTTCAAATTTAAAGTAAACTTACAGCAGCCTGTTCAAGCCTTGCATCCTGTCCCTGATGTCAACTCCTACCTGCTTTGTCCTCCAGGATGTGCCGACCAAGCTGGTGGCCAAGGCTGTGCCTCTTCCTATGGCAGTAAGGGGCCACTGGTTCCTCAGCCCGCGGACAGAGTACTGTGTTGCTGTCCAAACTGCTGTCCGACAGCCAGATGGTGACTACCTGGTGTCAGAGTGGAGCCAGGTGGTGGAGTTCTGCACCGGAGGTACAACATGCATGTCTGACAGCTAAAATAACACTGATAATGTATAGAGTATGACAGCTTTGACCAAAGTAAAACAAGATAAGGACAGAAAACTGGCAAAGAAGAAAAAAACAAAACAATTGTGTCTCATCACCTGGTGATCATTAGCATTTCAAAGTCGTGCAGAGTTTTTCACATGATTACTTTGCAGACTATGCCATGGAACACCTACAGCAGCTTCTCGACAAGGCCAAGGGCTCTGCTGGGAGGCTGCTGAAATTCTCTGTGTTTTATCGCAACCAGCACCCAGACTACTTTGACAACGTCAGGTCAGTGCTGCAAATTTATCTCTTTGTTGTATACATGAAGCAATTCCAGTAGCAATTCCATTATTATTATTATTATTGTCAAAACAGACTATGGCAAGCAGTTAACAGGCAAACAGCTAGCCTGGCTCTGTCTACAATCAACCTACCAGCACCTCTATAGCTCCCTTAATTAATCTTTTGTTTTGTGAAAAAAAAGTTTGGTTTCATGTTGACAGAAAAAAACCCATACATACATATACAGATATAAACACTAACTCCCTCATTCACTCCCCTCAACCTACCAGCACCTTTATAACTCCCTTAATTAACATGTTAAATCTCGTTTGTTTAATTCCTACATAAATGAAGTAACAGCATGTTGGCATTTTATGGGGGGTTACCTACTGGTCTCCAGTGGTTGACTGACACGGTGAAGAGACTTCAGGAAGTTACTGCTGCTGGCTAAGCACATCTGTGAAACCACAAAAGTTTTACACATTATTTTTTGTACTAATTGAACAAACTTTAGAGGTGCTGGTAGGCACATTTTGTTACCTTTTAGACAAAGCCAGGCTAGCTGAACGTTTTCTGTCTTTGTGCTAAGTTAAGCTAACCGCCTGCTTGCTGTAGCTTCATATTTAGCGTGCAGACATGTGGTAGTGGAGTGGTATCCATTTTCTCATTAAACCCACATCTAAAAAGTCCAAATCCCACGATGCACACCTGCCATTGCTGCCAACACTCCTGTTTGTTTTCTCGGGTTTCTCCTGTATTTCAAGGCCATCACCTGGCGCCTTCCCATTTAGTTGTTTCTCCCGGGAAACTCCCGCAATTTGCATGGCCCTCAAGCTATATTAGGAATAATCGCCATACGCTGATCCAAGTTTTGAATGTCTATGAAACACAATCTACACACACACATTACATACAATTTCAACCCATCTGTCACTGCAACCTGGGGGGTGCAGCTGGTCTCTGCACAGGCACGCCTGCAAATTTAAGTTTGTTGGACTGAACTGTTTCAAATAAACTCCCATATTTTCAAACCTAAATGTTGGCAGGTATGCAAAAAGTCAAATTATTCCTTTAGTATGATACTAATACTATATAATATTTGTTTTTAATATCTTGGACTAGAAGGGAATGTGGAGCCCTGATGCGTCCAGCCCTAAAAGACAGCAGTGGGAGTCATGGTTCTCCTATCAACGGCAAACTGCAAGGAGTCTTCTTCAGCTGCAACACAGAGTTTGATACAGGCCTCCCTCCCAAAGACTCCCCATATGGCCCCTTGCGTTTCCAGATCCCTGCTGGGCACCTGCTGAACCCCAACATCAGCCTGTACTTTGCAGACTTCTACTGTATGTACACAGCCTATCACTACGTGGTGCTGGTGCTGGCCCCTGTTGGCTCAGAGGGAGACACCTTCTGTCGCACCCGTCTCCCTATGCTGGACTTGGCCTCCAACCCCTTCCTCACATACACTGCCCCCCAGAGGCCGGGGGAGGAGCCTCTGTACTGCCATGCCAGTGACGTCATCCTTGAGGTGCTTTTCACCGAGCCGGTTCATTTGGATCAGGGCAGTGTGGAGCGGATCAGCGGCCACCACCAGCTTAAGAGTCAAACCACAGCCAACGCCAAAAAAGACCCAAGCTGCAAAGTGTGCAACATCAGTGTGGGACGCTGAGGGAAGATGCTGATGTAGGACAGACCTGGGGGTGTGTGAGCCTACAATACTGAAAGACAGAGTGCTGCACAAGATAAAACAGTGGACCCCATCATGTGAAGGTCAGAACACAGTGGAAACAGCCCACCTCTCGGGGTGAGTGCATGCTGCTGTCCCTCCTCCCTCCTGCCTGACTAGAGTAGTGAGTTTTAAATAGAAGACTTTTACAGAGTGCTTCGCAGAACTTCATCATGATCACAGCTGGATATAACCAGAGACGTTATATAACACAGTAAACATCTATCCATGACATGATAAGCTTTAGAAGAGTGAAGAAAATCTGTGCTCCTTTATTTGCTGATACCTGTCACCTGTGCTCTCTGGTTACTTTGTGGCATTTTCTGGATAACGTTTTCAAAACTTAAATGTTTTTCTAAAGAGTTTTTGTTACGCTGTACTAGTTTGATGTGCTTTCTTTCAGAAATTTGTGTTTGATACAACCTGGAAGTGCAAACGCCATAAGCATGCCCCTTTTATAAGTTGATGGTTTTATCATAAATATTTCTACTGCTTCTGATGCTCTCTCTACAAAATCACTGCCAATGTTCAGTCTTTAAAAAAAAGACATATTATCACCAAATGTTTAATAATAAGAATTTGCCAAATACTTTAATGCTTGATAAATAATTGTAGAGTTATGATTAGGAAATTCATTGTAATGATTAATGACAGTGTCTAAATGTTGCACGACAGACCTTTACTGCAGAAAAATATGGTGCAATGTAACAATGAAAGCAAGGCCGCTGAGTGTGTTTGGATTTTAGGAGGAAGGTAATGGGGAAGATGGTATCACAAAGTTCCCTGCAATCAGTATCTGACAGCAAGCCCTGGCTCCATAAACAGGGCTGAGCTAAGATTAGCTTCCCTCTGGCTATGGGGCTTCTGTTTGTCCCCACCCAATAATCTCTGACCTATATGGGAATCCCAGAAATGCCCAAATGGAAAGGGGACCCCTCCCTTGTGCAGGACAGTAATGCATGTGCTAGTGAGTGGCCAAAATGTAGGACATGACAAGAGTGTGGACTGAAAAAAAAAGGCCACCCATTTGATGCCGAATGTGAAAGAAAGCTGGACAAGAAAACTGAATGCAACAAAACTGAAATGTTTTAAAGATGTTTTTCATACAAAGCAGTAACTTTGATGTCAAAACATTTATGAAAATAAAAGCACCAATACATAGTGAAAACAATGCAAATGTAATAAAAAAATATACACCTCATCTTATCCAGAAGCAATGTGTTATGTATGACAAAAATCCTTCTTCCCGCAACAGATATGTGAGCTCACACACACAGCAATGCTGTAATTCTTTCCGTTGTTATTGTCCCAAAAAGGCTCGCTCTGCCCTCCTGGTAAATAACTTAAACAGAATTCTATCTTCCTTTTTGCATCTAACACTTTAGGAATGGTTATGTCAAATTCAAAGATGTCTGTCTGAGGCCCACCGAAGCGTTTCTGCAGGTATAGACAGGGCACATCTCTGTAGCTCTGCCACGAGTCAAAGGTGATGCGTACACGCACTTCCTTCTGGAAACTGATGTTCTTGACTCGGACGGTACCTTGGAGGGCCTGTTCAGTGACACTGCAGTTCTCTAGGATAACCATGCTCTGTGACAGTTTGGCACGAAAGGCCTGGAAATCTGCAGAGGGCTGCGGGAAGCCCAGTTTTAACCGCGTTCCTGGGCAGCAGGTGCTGACAGTGCAGCTGTAGCCATCCTCTGTCATGCTTCCCAAACCCTGCAGCGACGGCAGTAGGTCGAGGTCAGACTGCTCCTCTTCATCGGAAAACACTCGCACTGCTGTTAGAGACAACCCCTGTGAGTCAGCGAAAACCACGTGTTTGTTCTTGACTGGGAGAGAAACCTCATCATCCAAGTCATCCAAGAAAGATGGGAGAGGGTGGGTCAGAAAGGCTTGGCTCAAAATGTCAGCAGATAGCTGATCTGAAACTGGAGGACGGATGCAAGGGCGCTGGGGCTTCAGGATGGGAACCCAAACATGAGGACACAGTTGTTTACTTTGGTTCAAGCACAGCCTAACAGCAATCTCCGCGAGTCCTGCTGACTGGGCCGTTGACCTGAGGCCAACCAGTGGCAGGACACTTGCAAGAGATAAACAGTGATTTCAGTAAAGACTCCTGCCCTAGAAATGTGGTTAAATCTTTGTATATACTGTAACGGTGATGTTAAGAAATGCACCACAAAATTAAGCTGACATGATAACAAAAATGTGGTAGTAACTCCAATTGCCCCTCAATTATTGATAACAATTGAAGACGTGATGCTAGATAATGCACCCCACAGCTGCAGAATCACCACTTAAGTTTGCATCAAGTGCTTACGTTGTACTGGCCATCTCCATACTGGTAGTCTGCCTTTGAGTGTTGAGGAATAGTGCCCTCAATGTTTGGTTGGAGTTCTAGAAAACAGGAGAAAATGTTGGTTACAACAGGTAGTAGAAGTACAGAAGTATTTTGATAGACTGAAAAATCATTGTTTTGCATCGTCATTGCAATTCTGCAATAATGATCTCACAAAAAATCCATTAGCCTCAAATATCTTTTTAATATCTTACTTACAAACTTCCACAAGCAGCAAGTCGTTGTCTTTACTCTCAGTCATCCCTTTGCCCGCAGGAGGATGTGGCACAGGATCCTATTTATACTACCTCAGTTAAGATGTCATGTTGTATACTCCACCCTCTCTGCTCTCCTGACCAATCAGCCTTGTGGATATGCCAATAAAACTTATTTCACATAATTGTACAGTAACAGTCTTTACATTTAAACTTAGGTGCTACTTCTGCTCAACTCAAATACATATTTGACTGTCAAGACAAAATAAGTGTTATTACACCAGCATGTCAGCTGTGAAGATTTATGTAAAATCACATCTCTGTGCTGTCAACTTAGATCTGCGTCCAGTGTCGACATGGCATTGAAGTACATACAGGTACACCGCATGCAATTGTACTCTGCATTGTGGAAACTATTCCAGTCATCCCAAGCTCTATTCTCAGACCTGTCAATTGACACAGATCCCACTGAGCCCTGGGCCCGGATCCAAGACCTCTGCAAGCTGGCCCTTTTCCTGAAGGGATCGCAGTCCCGCAGTCCATCCGTATGTGTGACGCTGAGGAGGGACAGATTACAAACATCTCCCAGCATGCTAGTCATCTGACAGAGGAAGCTATTCAAGAATCAATCCAAGTATGTGTGAATATTGAGTTACAAGAAACGTAAGACACATCAAAGTCCCAGAGTTACTGAGATTTATGTGGACACTAAACTTAGGGACCTTCTTCCAGTCTCAGTGTTATACTGGTCAGGATTTGCCCATTTCAGACACTGCATGATGAATACAGTCCAGAAGGCTGGCTGAGGTAAACATGTGTTTGGGTGCTGCGTTTAATAAAACTAAAATAAAATGCTTTCAAAACCATTCAATCATTACAAAAGTTTTTATTTTCCTCAAATGCAAATTTTCAAGGTGTAAGAGAACCCTGCATTAATTATCTAACATTTTCATATGAAAAAAAGCATTCATGCACTCTAAATGCTTCTCTGTACGCTCTCAGGTGTCAAACACAACTTGATTTTCTCCTGGTTATATGAAAACAGTGTATTATTCCTCTTCTCCCAATAACACTGTGTTACAGAATTCCATATTAGCTATATCAGTGGTGCAGTTCAAAAATTCTGTTGCCAAGCCCACTCTCTCAGTCCCTTATTAATTCCAATTACCGGGCAATTTGTATGAGGGCAAACAATAAGTATTGACTGCTCCCCCTGAAACTCTTACATAACAATGCTATTACAACAATTATGTCTCAGAGAAGACAATGTACCACACATCCTTTTAGGGTAAAACTAAAATGCTGTTGTGTTGTGACATGATTAAAAAGATCCAAAAATAACACCACAGCACTGCGAAAGCTGGTTTGGCAAACAGGGTTCATTCGTCAGCAAGCACTTAACTCAATACCAGCAGTAACTTGAATACTGGAAGACGTGGTGCCACAAATGTCTGTGTTTGCGTTCCACGAACTGGTCCTTAATCCTGACGGTGAGAAAAAATGGATGCATTTCTAGATGTCATCTCTGCAGGTTAATCTGCATGCCATTGCTTATTTTCTGACCTCCTGGAGCCAAAAACATCCACACCAAGAGACAGACCTGTAACATAAAAAGGACTATGTTAAACGTATGGATGAAACGATTACCGGCTTAATGATAAACCATGGTAAAATTCCTGACTGTTAATATTACCGTACACATTTTAATTACCATGATAACCGGATTCGGTTACCGCGCTATTATAAATTCATGGCAAAAACTGTCCAGCATCAACCAAAGGTATCCACAGTCTCTCAGAAGCAGGAACGCATGCGCAGTATGCAACGTGATTTTCCTTTAACACGGCTGAAGACAGCGCTGCTGAGATTTTTCAGTCACTCTGAAGTCTGGTCATATTTTAGTTTCAATGAGAGTGCTGAGGGGAACTTCAGTGTAGAAATGAGAATGTTTTTTAATGCACATTTTGAAGTATTTCATTAGAAAAGGTTGATGTAAACGGCTTGTAAAAAGATTTTACGCTCGCTTGAGGTGGTTTTTGCCTTTGTCGAAAAAGAGTAAATGCGCTAAATGGGAGCTGGAAATATTTTTCCAAATAAGTTCTGACGTAGCGAACTTGTAACTCACGTCTGATCAGCTGTTTCTGCTGCTGGCGACATGGCTGGTAGCAGTTTGCCCGCTTGAAACACATTTCTGAGGACCTCTCTCCATTTTTCTAAGATGACCTGCCATCAGGTTCAAGCAACTGGTTTTGTTTCCGGTTTGGAACCCATACGTCTCGTTTATTACAGCCATGTGTAATGTCAGCTACTGACGTAACGACGCTTGCTGTAGCCTTGATTATTCGCTCCAAACAAGCTGATGGAAACGCACATATTTCGCAATTTCTTTTTTTTCCCCTTTTACGAGACATTTCAAAAGTACGCTTAAAATTCGCATGACAATTGGATGGAAACATGTCTAGTGTTAGCTGCTCTTGCAAAAACACTACAGGTTGTTGCTGTGTGCATTGTGTGTCTGCAGACTATTCGTCCACTGCACATAACACGTTATGCATTTTAGTCAACCAACCAGCATATCTTGTTCACTTTAAATCCAGCAGCTATCAAATTAGTTGTAAAAGTGTCAGAACAGGAGAAACGCTACAGACTGCTCTGTATTTATGTCTGTTGTTGGGCTCATTGCAGTTACTATCACGGTCTTCTAAAGATTGCATGGGGTCATATTTATGCAAACAAAATAGCAATTTTATTTGTAGTTTTCAATATAAAACTTGTTTAGATGGTTTAAGTGTATGTATCAGTACACGTTAATCTTTTTCGGCACATTTTTAAAAAAAACCTTGATAATGCTGATAACCGTGATAATTTTGGTCACTATAATATAGTGATATGAAATTTTCATACCGTTTCATCTGTAGTTAAGTGACTGTGCTAACTGTATTTAATTATTAACTGCAGTTCAGTGAAATGACAAGTCTGCCTTACTGTAAACATATTGTGGTTCTTAAATAGATACACTTTTTCCTCATAATCTGTTGCCAAGAGACAATGAACACTGGAAAAAGTGAGAGCTAAAAATAAATCCAGATGTCATTGCAAAGCAGTTGCTTATGTAAGACGTGCAGTAATGAATTAGCAGATGTCTGTGCAAGAGGGTGTGAGGGCAGTACTGACTTAATGAGAAAGATGACAGTCAAACTCATTGTTACTTACCCCACACATTCACATTAACTGCACAGCTCCACTTGAAACAAGTGGTGCGATAGTACGATACCGCATTAGATGCTGAGAGCCCTCTTCAAGATCCACAACATACTCCCTGATAGAGGGGACAAGAGTAGAGATAATATCAGATGTTTCAGTATCTATGCAGAAAAATAGAACAAGACTGAATGTGAAAAGGTAACACTGCCACCTAGAGGGGGTTGAAAGCAGTGACAATAATTTCAAGGGAGGTTTTTGATGAAATGTACCTCTGATCATCTGTTTCAGGCTCCACCAAGATGTTCTCCTGTCTCTCCTTCACCCGCAGAAACACAAATGAGTCCAAGCTGGGCTCAGGCACTGCGATTGCATTAGAATATGTGGGATTTAGTGTGAGGGTCAGCGAAAATGTCAGAGCAAATGCCACCACCTATGAGAGCATGCTAATAAGGATGTTCAGGCATGGGTCATCCAAGACCGATCAAATGTAAAGAGAGCCTGTGAGAATACAGAGAATACAAAAAGAAAGATCACCTGCTTTAAGCATGTCCACCGTCTGCAGGTTGGAGGGCATGCGCTTCAGTGCTACAGCCTTCAGGTAGGTTTCTGTGTTGGCATAGTACCTGTATGCCAGATCAACATGTGCGTTTTTATCCCGAGTGTCACAAAAACAGCAACATTTTAAAACACACAGCTCTGACCTTACTCGACTATACTCACTCTTTGGCAAAAGCAAACTCCTCGGGGGAAAGCAGTGACGGGTCTCCCTCACCTCGAGACTTTTCTCTCTCCAGGACATGTGGGAAAAACTTTTCTATCTGGAGATGCGTGGCACAAAGATCAGCAGTTTTGTCAACAGGCACAGAGTGAGATGAGAGCTTTATTTTGCACGCAGTATATTGTCGACCTGACTGACCTTCTGCAGACGAGAGCGCAGGTAGCTGCTGAGCACAAAGCGAATCCTGTCTATCTCCATGCGATGGATGCTGGCCTTCGTATCACCTTTCTTCACCCGCTGTAGGTTGGCTTCCTGGTGGAGGAAAGGTCAGGACACTGTCAGAAAGGACTAGAAAAGAATAGATCCACCTCCATCTCCACAGCTGGATTTGGGATCTATATTCCAACAGCAGTGATGTCCCACTGATACATACCAGCTTCAAATATTTGTTTGTCACTCAGCATGTTAAAGCCAACCACCGGTACCGTATTTCTATACCGATAATAGATTTTAAGATTTTATCTTTGTAGGGCTTCTTACTGATTCATTTATACATATAATTTAATTGCTAAATCATTTAGGCATTAAAAAAGAAAAAAATATTTGAATGTAAAGCAAGCTGGTATCCTACTAACCATTGTTCCACCACATCCCAAAGGTGCTCTATTGGATTGAGATCTGGTGACTGTGGAGGTCAATTTAGTACAGTGAACTCATTGTCATGTTCAAGAAACCAGTTTGAGACGATTTGAGCTTTGTGACATGGTGCATTTTCCTGCTGTAAGCAGCCATCAGAAGATGGGTACACTGTGGTCACGAAGGGATGGACATCGTCAGCAACAATACTCAGGTAGGCTGTCGTGTTTAAACGGTCCTCAGTGGGGCCCAAAGTGTGCCAAGAAAATTTCCCCCACACCATTACACCACCACCAGCAGCCTGAATCGTTGATACAAGGCAGGATGGATCCATGCTTTCATGTTGTTTACGCCAAATTCTGACCCTACTGTCTGAATGTTGTAGCTAAAATAACGACTCATCAGACCAGGTAACGTTTTTCCAGTCTTCTATTGTCCAGTTTTGGTGAGCCTGTGTCAATTGTAGCCTCAGTTTTCTGTTCTTAGCTGACAGCAGTGGCACCTGGTGTGGTCTTCTGCTTCTGTAGCCCATCTGCTTGAAGGTTCAACGTGTTGTGTGTTCAGAGATGGTATTCTGCATACCTTGGATGTAACGAGTGGTTATTTGAGTGTCTGTCATCTCAAACCTGTCTGCCCATTCTCTTCTGACCTCTGATATCAACAAGGCATTTTCGTCCACACAACTGCCGCTCACTGGATATTTTCTCGTCTTTGGATCATTCTCGGTAAACCCTAGAGATGGTTTTGCGTGAAAATCCAATAGATCGGCAGTTTGTGAAATACTCAGACCAGCCCGCATGACACTAACATCCATGCCACGTTCACTTAAATCCTCTTTCTTCCCCATTCTGATGCTCGGTTTGAACTTCAGCAAGTCGTCTTGTCTACTTGGCTGATTACCTATTTGTGTCAACAAGCAATTGAACAGGTCTACCTAATAAAGTGGCCATGAGTGTGAGCATTCGTTCCTGTTTTACATTATTGTAAAGTAAATACTTTTCAGGATTTGGACTGTTGCTTGAACAAAATAAGCTTTTTGAATGTGTCACCTTGAGCTCTGGGGAACTGTGAAGAGGAATGTTTTATAACATTTATAGACTTAATAATTGACAGTAAAACAGAGGTTGGGTGTAGCTAAGTACATTTACTCCAGTGGTGTACATTAATTGAAGTATTTCAATTTCATTCTACTTTATACTTCCACTCCACTATACCACACTCACAAGAGCTATTTAAGTATATCTTCTTCTTCTATTTTCCAGCACTGACTGCTTTTACTTTTGAGATTTTAAGTACACTTTGCCATTAACACTTTAGACTCTATACCTGAGTTACATTTTCAATGCCGGACTTACTTGCAACTGCATTTTCACAGTGTTTTAGTAAGTTACCACTTTTATTGGAGGAAAATACCTGAATCCCCACTGCAGTTTAATGAATCGTGAAAACAGTCGTTGGTTGCGACCCTGCACCACACACACAACAATGTGCGGTGTTTAGTGACATTTAGAAATGTAGGTAGACTTCTGAACATGCAGTAAACACATGTTAATTTACCATGTGAGTCAGCTGCTCCATCACGCACTCCACCACCTCTGATTTGTTCTCCAGGAGCTCCGGTGAGAACTTCTCATTCAGCCAAGCCTGAAGGTGACAGACAGAGGACACAGTCTACTGAGGAGGGTTGTATGCTGTCAAGAGACTATGGGAGGTCTACGGAACTTCATGTCACCGTCTAATGGGATCATTTTGTAAACATCAGCTCACTTCTTGCAGTTTAGCGATCAGCTCCGCCGGGGTCATAACATCCTCCTGACTGTCATCTTGGTTGATGTCGCTGCCGTCATCAGACGCGTTCGACATAGTTCACGAAGTAAACAAACAAAATACCGAGCTTAACCGAAACGCACACTATATGTTTAACGTTTAAACTAAAATGTATAGCGACATGGAAAAGTTTAATGAAGAGACAACAGGTCGCTACACAGCGCCGCGCATTTACTCGAAAAACTCCTTGTTTATTCGCGCCACTGGAGTTCTTCTCGCGAGATATACATGCGGATTTGTTACCCTACGTTAACCCTGTCAGGCAAGGTTCCTCACAGGCTATAAAATGTATACAACAGATGAACTGGCCATGCAATCATAGACTTTCGTTTATATTTATTTAATTAGGTTTCTATCGTGCTTCATGCAGAGCCATTATGTAAACGTCTGCTTGTCCTACTGTAGGAGGCAGGATAATAACGCTGCCTAGACGCGGTGCTTCCTGTGAGTCTCTTCACAGGGAACACAAATCGAGTACTAGCGTCAAACAGAAGGCTTACTAGATAGTGAGTAGAAACTCAAGAATATGTACTAAATACCAAACTTTGTGACTATAATGATGTCAGAGTAAGCAAGTTACGTTTTTTTTTTAATTTGAATTTTAGTTGAAAACTATCTATCTATGATTACATGAAAAATTACTCTTGAAATATGATAACAGATATTATTAACAGGGCAGAACTCTAAGCTGCAGGTGATGAAAGTAGGCTATGGGATAAAAATGTTTTTGATTATTTACACATAAAGATCAGATACCTCCACAATCCAAACATTGAAGCCAATTTCGCACAGAGATTCTCAAAGTCAACATGCCATGTCTCCTCTGCCCAATTTTGTCTTTCTTTTACCCACATGTATCTTTTATCAGAGATCGCGAATTTAACAGAAATGCCATCATCTGCTTCATTTGTTCCAGCTGTCTTTTCACAGACCACATTGTGGCCTGCAGCAGGATCTCATTTATCTGATTTCCTCTTTCTCTTTCCTTCTCACTGCTCTTGCCTCAGAATTCATTGTTATTTTCACCAGTAATGAGCTGGCATCCATTGCAACATTGTGGCCACTGCAGTGAAGTTCAGTTTTGCACTCAGTCTGGCCTTGCAGCACTACATTAGACCTGCCAGGTCACACCACAACCTTGAAAGCTGCAGAAACTTAGCAAAAGCAGATCAACAGACAGACTAATAACACAGCTAGCTGTCATTCTCAGAGGAAACGTTTGTGCTCAAAAACAACAAGAAGAGAAATCCGAAGTCAGAGCGATTGCTTTGAAAGAGGGAGTATAGTGCCACAATTGTTTTAGGCAGGCTCGAATGTCTGGGGTGATTAATAACTTAATTCAGAAAAGGTCTGTGGTGCCAAACATTTATAAATCAGGTGATAAATTAAAAATCTGCTAATAAATACATTTTCAAATTATGGACAAACCAATTTTTAAAATCAATAAACAATTGAAAGAAAATATTGCTTATCAAAATTAACGCTGTTATAGTGAACTATTTCATGATATGGAGAAATCAGCTACATTTCTATAATAAACACAAGGACAAAAGGTTTTAATATTTTTTTATGTTTATTTTTGTTATTTCTTTGTGATCATTTGCGTACCCTCTGCTTAAATACATTTGAATGACAATGCAATCTGCATATAATAACTTTGATAATATTTAACACTGACATATGGTACATTTACACAGTACATTGTGTTCATCGGACTTTACAATACAGTACAGTAAGATTGTTCTTTCACCACAAAGCATTGCAATTGTGCAAGTGAGAACAAATTGTGCAAGAATTTGATTTTATCTGTAACTTCACTTATTTCAACTGTCTATCAACATTTTTATATTTATTTTCCCAGTACATGTAAATGTACAAGAATTTTATTATTTTTTATCTTGGGTAAATAATACACATTGTATCACTTTACAAATGGACATGTTACAGGTTATCAGTAGGCACCAGTGTAGCACACATGGCTTAACATTTTAACTACAGCTATAAAACGTAATACATTTCAAGAGTACATTTTGCACAGTTCTGCTGTGAGTTATAAAAATAACGTACCGATTTGTTGTACTTGGATGATTCAAGCTGTTTCACTGTGATCCTATAAATATCTCTCCATCACTGCTGTGACTTCATTTCCCTTCAGTGTAGTTTTGTTTTGTTTACAGAAGGTCAACACAGGCAGTCAGCAAATTATACAGTAGCACGTTTCCCAGACAGAACCTAAATATTTGTGTGTCATGTGCATACACATGCTATGTTTAAAACACAAGTGAGGCATCGCCACTTTAACTACATATTTTTTGTTTTGTCTTATCGAAGTCTGGAATTGAAATACAAAGAATCACAGTTTGTGAGGATAAATGGGATTCATGGCAGGTAGAGTATATCCAGTTTGGGGATTGAACAGGGGAATGGAGTAGGGATATGGGTAAACAGCAGACCCGATGAGAGCAGAATGAGCTGGAACCAATGGGACATGACGGTATATTAGCTGAGATTGAGGTAGTCTCATTCTGCTGGGTAGAAATGCAGGGTGTAATGGAGTTTGGTGCCGAGAGTCTCTCCCTGACTTGTCATAGCACGACACCGGCAGGCTGGCAGTGGAATGGGACAGACTCTGCTGAGTGGGAGGAACTTTTTGTAGCATTGTCCTGGATTTCTCCCTCTTCTCTGTCTGATTAAGCCACGGAGATATGTTGTTCAGCTTCTTCGCACAAGTCAGAGAGTTGTCCTGCTGCATCAACCTACCCTGGTGGATTTTATAACCTGGCCGAATAGGAGCGGGCCGCAGAAGCTGCACTGGTTTTGGAATAACTTTGGTGAAACTAGAGGTAGATGTTGGAGCCCAGTCAGATTTCACAGTGAATGAGGAGGATGAGTGGAAAGGTTGGGGGAAATATTTGCCACTCTCTCTGTGGTTTGGCTTGCAGGCAGTGTCTTTAATCTGGACCTTGATCAAGTCTGCTGATTGGGAGCTGGCATGAGAAATGTCTTTATTCTGTCCTGCGTGGTCTTTGGATATCTGATTACAGCTCACAGACTTGCTTTCCTCACTACAGACAGATGTATTTTTCACAGAGCTGGAACAGTTTTGGGATAGTTCAGAACCTAATGCAGGTTTATCTTCATTCCCTGCTGGACCGTCCTCTGATGAAACAGAGCAAGGGGAAGGGCTGCGGGAGCAGGAAGAGGAAGAGGATAAAGGGAGTGGGGAGCCATCAGAGGAGTTGCAGTTCTGGCTGGAAGAAGCCCGGGCCGGAGACTGGGAGCACTGAATGACGGAAGGCCTTTCTTTATCTTCGCTATGAGGACTCAGGGGAAAGTTAAGGCTGGCCTGAGCCATTCGCTTTTTTTTCTCCAGAGGAGATATGACCTCTCCAGCAGCGGGTGGGATATGAGCACTCCAGGGGCTGGATGTGGGGACCTGGACAAGGCGGGCATAGACAGAGGTGCAAAGATTGGTGGTGGTTCTGTTTGGCTGAGAGTGCCTATCAGAGGTAGCAGCCCAGAGTGCAGGGTGAGGATGCATCACTGCTTCACTTTGGCAAGCAGCCTCTGGACTTCTCTGCACAAGTATCTGTAAAATAATACAGGGGATATTGTAAGACACATTATGTACTAACACAGACCTTTTCTCTCTTTCTCTCTCTTTTTGAGACATTTGAACACATTTAGTTTGTTACCTCAGAATCCATCTCTCTATCTGACGGAGTCCTTTTCCTCTTCTTCTCAGTCTTTGTGACCTTGCTGTCCAAATTTCTCTTATATGGCTTCCGTGGTTTGCTTGGAGGCAGAGGTTTGTCCTCCTCTCCTTTTATGTGTCTTTCAAAGGGCAGCACAAGCCTAAAGAAGTACATTTCTGATTACGAATCGGTTGATTTAGCAGTTGAATCGACAGTTTAGTTGGAAACAGAATCATCCTCACTTCTCATAGTGTCTGCGAGTGCAAGTAGCAGCACTGGTGCTACCTGGACTTCCTCCCAGCTCATCATACACTTTCTTCCAAAGACGTCGCGCCGTCACCTGTTGGATAACACAGTGGGAAAAATGCACATATGTAACAACACACGTCTGTAATAGTTAAAGTACGTTTTTGGAGAATCAGTGGCTCATCACACCAGTTGCACATAAAACTAAAATGCTCTGTCTCCTCCCCTATCACAAACTAAGGGGCTGCTTAGTTTGTGACTGCCACCGGGTGGCCCCATTATGAACAAATCATTATTTTTGATACATATTATATATATTTTTTTGTGTTGTTGTATATATTAGTACTGTAGTGATCAGATATTGTTTCAAGGTTAAATTAGGCTTATTTAATTGATGTCATGCATAGGGGCAGCTGTGGTTCAGGATGTCGAGCGTGTCGTCCACTAATCACTTGGGTAAGACAGTGAACCCCAAATTGTTCCCAATGGTCAGACCAGCACCTTGCATGGTACCTTGCTACTGTGTGTGAATGAGAGCACTATGTATAAATGCAGTCATTTACACAGAGCTTGTGTGCCTTCCATTCTCTGAGTCAGGTGCTTGGACCCAGGCATACCTGCTTTTATGTCTCAAGTTTCTAGTTTTGGGGAAGGGAGGTGGCTGGTTACCCTTTAAATGCCACGTCTGCTGGTTTTCAGAACTGAAAGAACACTTCTGTGTTTTAACTTTATGCATATGTAGGCGGCTTACATTGTTGTGTTTACACCCTGGGACACAGTAGCAGCGGTGGTAGCAGTGGTGGTAGTGGTGGCCAAGGTCAGCTCTATTTTCGAGCCCCCTGCCCCGCTCTTGTGCTAATTTCAAAATGAGTTTCACTCTCAGAGCGTGCCCAGCAGTGTCAACATCAAAGACAACAGAACATAGATGGTGATACATCGAAAGCTCAGCAGCCTAAATGTCCTCCGGTGTGGTAGAAACCACCATGCAAGAGCACTTGACCTATAACGTATTTTCCATTTAGAAGCCAGTAAACAGTGACACCTTCTGCTTCAGTCAAAAGACTAATAGTTGAATGATGAACTCGTACTTACTGAATCATAACCCCCAAGTTTCTCAACAGCTTTGTGGATCCTCCAAAGATTAACTGGGAGTGGAAAACACACACACATGAAAACCTAATTGTTTCCATTCACACTATGTGCATGTGAATATTGTGTTCACTAAACAGCAAGCATGGTGCTAACAAACGTCAACTCACTCTGCTTGAAGCCCAGGTGTGGGATCCTTTCTATGGGTGTACCTCTGTCCTTCATAAAAGAGTGCAGACGTGATACAAAAACCTTCTCCTCTATCAGCACTAGATTGGGCCTCGCTTCTTCCTCACATTCAGTCATTGAGTCATGAATCTCAATGACAGAGGGAGAGGCCTAGCGTAGAGAAAAGGAGATGCATTAGAGAAATTCAATCTGTGTGTTTTGCATCAAGTAGCTCCTGTAAATGTGACACTGTCCACTGCACTGATACGGAAACCTGTTTTACAGTTGAAGGTATTATCATAGATGGGAAAAACGACACAGAGTCATCTCATGGGACGCAAATGTTGAAATGAAACGTCAAAATCAGAGAGTAGGGTTTTACCGCTACTTTCAATAGATAACCGCTACACATCCTGTCTGGAGAGAAAGCAGCAGACTTGTGGGGTTTTTGGTCTAGAGTTGTCAGTCACTGGTATCGCAAATGTCACTTTGGAAAACAAACATAAGCCAAAGCACTAATTTATACATAAAGTGTTGTAAACAACACACTGTTTGTCAGTGTTGATTGATGGGAAGCCAGACCTTGAATAAAGATACTGCTTTGTAATAGCTTAAACAAAACAAACATACAAAAAACCCCATCTGGCTGCATGTTTGTTTTATTACTGCAAAACTAGCGTGAGTAATTTTAAAGAGGATTTTAAGATACCAAGAAATTAGGTGTATCGAGTGTTCACAGCCCAGACTACTCAGAACTCCAGTACAAGAAATTGACAATGTCACTATTTGTGGTTTGCAAGAAAGGAGAAATGAAACAGTGAATGCATGCAGAAATAAAATCTTCAGTTGGAGAGATTTCAAGAAATGAAGTATAAAACAACAAAGACTTTAGAAGAGAAACTGTTTATGAAGACAATACAGTTTCTGTATGTTCACCCTGATGATATTCTCATTCTGCGGCTTTAAAAGTTTAATTTTTGAGGTTGTGCTTTAAAATCTTTTTTTAAAATCTCATCAGAAAAAATCATCTGATACAAGGGCAAGATGAAAACTTTTTTTATGTGGGCAATATACAGTTTTTGGTATAAATAATAATAAAGTGGTAGTTGTCAGATTTTCACAGCAACAATATTATTCCTGCTGTGTGAACACAGGCTCAAACAGCACAAATGCTGATATACTCATTTCTGTTATTGCAGAGAAAGCATAGATTACGGTATTCCATGCCAGATATTTACATGTGAGAAGTCACATCGCCTCTGTGACGATTGATTTCAACAGGTTGGACGTCAGAAGAGACCAGTATGGACAATGTCAATATTTTACTTTGAATCACCATGCGTAGAAGCTGCTTTATTTCTGTGGCAGTCATTGTACAACAAAACGGCTCAAGGTGGTTTCATATTGAATCAAGTTCCTCTATGTGGTTCCTGGTTCCGAGAAGTAGGCCTCCAGAGTGAGTAATAGTGAAGGTGCAGGCCTCTAACCAAGATAGCCCCGACTGAGTCAGAGTTCAGCAGCTCCACACTGCTGTTCCCAGCTAACAGCCAACAGCTCTGACCTTCCACTATGCTATATAACCTATTTTTCCCTCTGCACATTTGGTATAAAAATTACAATTCACAAATTTAATTATCTGTATTTCCAGCACTGTGATTGGTTGTTAAATGTGCAACATGTGCAACATTTTGCTTTGGATCTTGCATAAAATTCACAGGTATTCACGATGGGTCCTTTTAACTTTCGGTTATTGTTTTCAGATCTGATTCACAAAACATTCAGGGGTGTGCATCAATGGCTGCCTACAGGAAATGTCTGCACTCTAAGCCACATACTGTAGCCCCTTTGCTGCAGATTTCACTCTACACCAGAGCGTGAATATCATTGTGAAACATTCAGTTGATTTCCACTAGATGAAATTTTTTGGAAAACTGTGTGGGTGATGTTGATGTCAAGGTGTTGATATGTGATTCTCGCAATGATTGTCAGTGGCATGCTGGATTGATGCAATCGGCAGGCCAGAAGTCACCACAGAAACCACCAGGCTTTCAGCTAGCATCAGCTTTGGAAATTTGATGAGCTATTTTGTGTTTCTCATATTGTACCTCTCATTTCAGTTACCAGAACAGTGGCTGTGAGGACCTCCTGCAGTTTCTGTATGTGCATTGAAATATTGTGGTATGCCTTATGGGTGAGATACATGCGTGCGTTTCGTAGCCCTCATAAGATACAAAGCAGAATCACTTATTCCTTGTTACTCATTTCACAATGAGCCACTGAGATGAAACAACTGTACGCACACAATCAACGCTTCAGAAATTTGCCACTATCTCAAATTCACTAAAAAAGGGAAATGAAAACACAACGCATAACTCATTCTGAGTAGTCATGTCTGTAGTTACTGATTAACTGTAACTGATGGAAATTGCTTGGACAGAAGGCCAACTGACATTTTATCAGCAGTGACTGAGGTTAGTACCTGGTTTTCTGTCCCCTTCTCTTCATCACTGGCTGCTGTTTGTTGTAACGTCTCACTCTGGTCCTCTTGAGCTTCAAACAAAGACATGAGACACACAGCAGGGGTCAAGACATTTAATGTTTTACTCCAAAACAGTAGAGTGAATTTGAATAAAAAGAGTCAAGGAACCAAGTGCTTCTTCATTACAAGGATCAGTGGTAAAGGCTTTAGATTAGATGAAGTCCATGTTAGAGAAACATTACATGCAGAAATGTCAAATGGAAGCAGATTAAAACATCTTTCCTACAAAAAGTTACAAAAGTGATCATCATCACTGCTGGGAATGGAGTAGTTTTTGTAATAAGTGCAATGGTCAGATAATCTATCAGCACACAAAACAGAAATCTGTCGAACATATTGTCAACTGAGTCTGATATAAAACCACAAGTTGCAAAACCACTTCCTGCTCATGAACAAAACCGCTTGTATGATGCACTGTATGATATTGTATCACATAAACTATATTTGACAACGCAAAATCATCATCTAAAAAAAATAAACTCCAATGTATTACATGCACAGCATAACTTACTATACCCTACTATTCCCTGTATTTAGGAAAACATGAGGGAATATGTCTTACAGCTCTTAATGGGTGTGTTTTCGCTTTTCATGTGCATGCCTTAATATGCAGGACCACTTTACTGCATTTTATGAGGAAAATAATCAGTAAATGAAGAGTATAAAAAATCACATGCCCTGGGAATGAAATGTAATTCTGAGAATGAAATGTCATTCTTCACAAACTGTCAGCTCAAAACCTCTACCTCCCACCCACAGTGATATCATTTGTGCGCAAAACCAATATGCTTCTCTTTTGAGATCACTTATTTCCTGTGCTGTGGCTTGAACCTTTAATTCTGCTTTCAGTAGCCTCTAACTTCTCCATTTCATGTGTTGAAAAAATATTTGTGAAATATTGTATTATTTTTCAAGCACTTTCAAACACACACTGTTACTGTTTCCTTGTATATGAACACATGCATTAGTCATGGTGGTTTGTTTTCTATCAGATAAAGATGCCAGTCAAAATATTGTGATACATTAATTTGGGCACTTGCTAAAGATTGAGGTCCTGAGGCATTATCGTTTTCTAAATCAAAATAGTTTCTTTTACAAATGAATGTAAGGTACATTCATTTACTTTTGCAAAAGCAGACATGAAACAGTTTTCATATACTGTATAAACAAAGACATTCAAAGAGTAATATTATTTAGTTAACATTTATATACAGTTTATATATAAATAAAACTTTACAGTATTTAACCTGTTGTGAAAAATACATCAAACATAAATATGTAGTAGTATCTGGCTTCAATAAAAATAAAAGTAATTCTCACCCATTTCCCGAAGTTGTCCTCTAGTCTCTTGCTTGTGTTTTGTGACAGTAATTCATGCGGTGCCCCCTTCAACTTCACACCAAGAAGTAGGAAGGTGTCTCCGCAGAACGGTTTCATTGGTCGACTCATCACTCAGCAGCAAATGAGTCTGGGAAACTGAGTTTTTTCTTTTGTCACACAATGTCTATTCTCTGTTTCATCTCCTGAGTTTCAGACAAAAAACAACAGCTGTGTTTCAATTTGTGGATCAAACTTTTCATGTGGATACCTTGTCTCCATTGTACTAGTCCAACCGTGTTGTTTATTATTAATTTTCAGATAAACATGAGGAAAATTAAAGTATCTTATGTTTACAATGTTGTTAGCAACACATGTTGTCATTACTGTTTTTGTACGTATTATACCACACATTGTGTACATGAGACAAATATATTCAAGAAATTATTAATAAAATAAAAACTATGTTTGTTGGTATAGTGATACGATGACTACAAGCCTGGTACCGAAATTGCTGCAATTGGGGAAGTGAAAGCAACATTCAACTGATGCCCAAATAAAGCTTTAAATGTGACTTAATGTAGGGATACTATTTCCCCTTTGTCTTTGTCTACATTATTAAAACAATATGTTTCAGGACTTTAATTTAACCACTTACTGTCAAAGAACACCAGTGCTTGAATAATGACCAAATATTTCTTAGAGTTGACACTAAACTGTGTATTACACAATCAGTCAGATTACAATGTGTACAGGGACATTCATTTCACATTAATGTGTCTAAAAGGGGGAAATATTTCCAGCTGTCTTAAAATAGCTTTTAAGAAGTACAACATGAAGTGTTGAATACCACAATGAATGAGCATTTTGAAAGCATCTTGCTTCCTTATTTTATTTTGAGCGGATGGTAAAATAAAACACAGCAAAGCGCGGTAGCCTTTTATTATGGCAGTATCAAGATTAGTTATGGTAATAAACGCAGTTTTATTTGATGGCGATGTAACTATGTAAGTTCAAAGAGTAACTTAACAATAGTGTGGAAAGCCTGTTGCACCTGTAACCACACCCAACAGTGATGTCACAGGGTCCCTCAGTACATCTGTACATCACTGCAGCAAGGCGAGAAGTTAAACCACTGCAGTTCAGCAAACACAGGAACTTCAGGGGGTGTTAGGCTACTCTTACATACATAATAATGCTAATAATAATAATGATAACAACAACAATAATAATAATGTGTATACAGAATGTTGCTTTGAGTGCATCATGTCATTTGAAATTAAATCAAAGCTTTAAATCCTGACTGTAATGTGATGTAGTAAAGGGCTCTGCTTGAGGTCTGTGCCTCTTAAAAGGAAGTTTTTCCTTGCCTGTGCCGCCAAGTGATTGCTCATGGTGGGAATTGTTGGGTCTCTGTAAATAATATCACAAAGAGTACTGTCTGCTATGAAGTGTGAATTAGCGCTATATAAATAAAATAAAATTGAATGGAATTAAATTAATCTGCTGCTGTGCTTAGGACCAAAATAGACCAGATTTGCTGTTGAAATGGCATTGTTTAATGTAGAAGTGCTTTAAATTGGAGTAACACAAGCACGTATTTTTGACTCATAACAGCTAATAGCTGAGTAAGGGCATTCTTGTTGGAAAATGAACGTTTTGAGACTGACTGGTAGCTGCAGGGATTGAAGACCTCACATTTTAAGGAAGAAGCCATGCACTACTTCTTTAAAATGGTTTCTACTGGCCATTACCTGAAAGATATTGGTTAAAAATTAAATGCCAGGACAATGCAGAAGCAACTTTTCCTACTAGAGATGAGAAAAAAAATATCTATTTATCTAAAATATCATCTATTTCTCTACTACCAATTTTGAGTCAGAGGGAGTTGTCTTAAGATTTTATGTTCCTTATGGCCACATGTCAGTCAGCTTGCAAAGCATCAGGGTCAAGTTACTTTTTACATGACTTTGAGTTGCTTTAGCATTTTTTAAAACCATTGTCATATGTTTTCTCTTGAGGTCACATTTAAAACTGCTGTATTTTCCCTCCATTTTCCTTTGGCTGTCCCACACTTGGTACAGTCCCACATATCTCGTGATAAAAACACTGACGAGTGATGAAGCTGCACTCGACACATATCCACATTTCCTCCGCATGTTTTTGATCTCTTTAAAAGGGGGATGCCCTATTCCTCTATCTGTTGCGGATAGAGTATGACATTTCAAAATGATTAACATTTAAATGTCAAAATAAGCAAATACCTACAAACTGTCCAAATCTCAGAGGGATTTTTTTTGTTTGATAGATACAAAACAAGTTTTTGTTTTGCTTTTTGAGAAATTGTGATCGAGATGATCAACAAGGCTCTCTGCAAGAAAATGGAAGAAATATGATGTTGAACTACTCGTTAATGCAGCTCCATATCAACGAATTGACTCAGACAGAAATTAGATCTTAAAACAGATATTAAGTGTAAGTTACCGCTGATTATTTAGAGGAGAAACAAAACATTTGATCTAGATTAGATATGTAATTCACTATTTGTTTATGCAAGAGTGAGAAATGCAGAAATAAAAAAATAACTTGCACAGAGGTGGTCGGTGTGTGGTGAGATTAGAATTTCTATGAGAACATATTCGTAGTTAATGTCACACATGAAGCTTTATAGGAAAGTCATTTTTATTCCATTTAATTCTGACAATATGTTTTGCAGAACTCTTTTCTATCTCATGCAGCCGACAACAAAAGTGGAGTCGATGAGCAAAAACATGGGTTGTTAGATTGAGAAAATCCCCAGACTATTCATTTCAGACTTTCACTGACATAAACATACGAGGTTGAGGTGAGGACAGCACAATGTAAATGAGAACGTGTGGAGAAGATATTGTGAATCCAACACAGAAAAGATTTCCTGTCTGAGGTGAGTCACTATCCTGGGAACAATCTGCAAGCATGTAACTGGCACATCAAGATTCCAGTCATGGCAAGAAACTGTCATTTGTTGTTACAGAATGAGGTTTTCCAGAAATATGGGTGTAAAGACGCACCCTGTTGTTCAAGCGTAACAAGCATATTAACTTTATCTGCAATCATTAAAAGCGGGGGTGTAAAACTTTATTAGTGGGAGTCGATTTCTTTTTATAGTTTATAGTTGGTTTAGGTGTAAGAGGAAATTGTCCTGAAACTGAATGTTTATTTGTAAAAACCCAGATAATAGGTTGATTCATTTAGTGACAAGCGAATATTAATATACTAATATTATTTCCATTCAAGGTTTGATACAGGCTAAAACTGAATACTTGGAAAGCATTTAATGGAAGCAGAGCATTAAAAGGTGCTCTAATTAATAAGTCGGCATTTAATTGTTGGAGGATCTTAGCAAAACATTACTGGAAACCGTGAGGCCTTCTTGAGCAATATTCAGCAGAAATGTGTGACTTGCACAGTAAGAGATTTGCAATATGTGACATACACAGCTGAAATGAAGCTTAACATCTCCGATGACTTGCCTGACATGGGATCATAAGGAAACTGGAGGTAGACAGACTTTAAATATATGTATTTGCAATCCAATTTTTAGTCAAAGAAGCATTTCATAAATTTACATTTGCAAGTCGCATCATTCACTGAACCAAGATTTAACTGAAGGATGTGGGAGAAGTAAAATCTGATTTTTCATGTGAAAATGAAACACGAAAGAGGTGAATTCCCCAGCTGTTGCCTCATTCCAGGAAACTGATAGTAGAGCACATACTGAGTGTGTGTATACGTCTGAGTTCCTGTTAGACCTCTGAAAATCCCTGAAGGTTTTCTATGTTATTTCAATGCTTTTCTGAACGTTTACTATGCTCTGCCGATTTGAGAGAAGGTATGACAACACAGGTTGTTTATTTATTTTATTATGAAGAATGTCTGTGCATTACAATAGAATCTGGAAAAAATAAACATGAAGAATGCAATGGATACACGATGCCCTTTCCTATTCATGACCAACTCATTTGTCGACTGACCTAAAAGCTTCAAAGAGCAATCATTTTGTTATTTTATAAAAACAGCGAACTTGGCATAAATTCTGATGTCAAACTGTTTAAATGTTCAATTAAAATGTCACCAATCACTGCTCCTCATTATGGCACCATAACACCCCATATTACTTATTAGAGATCTGTTGTACACTCAAAATCAACCTCAGACCAGCGAGATCCAAAGAAAAGAAAGAAAAATAATGCCGACTTTTTTCTCTTCAACTTGTCCCTGAAAAGTTAAATATGTTGAAATAATCTGGTTCAGATGACGAAGGACTTGAAATGAAGACAACCATTATAAAGTGAGTTAAAGGGAACCGTTTTATGCATTCCCCACTAACATCGACCACCCAGAGCACAGCAAGCATCGTCTGTTTGTTTGTTTTAAATATTCACTTCAACTACCAGTCAGATCAGTACTAAAACATGGTTTGAAAGTCACACAGGATGTAAGTTCAATCACATAAAAAAAAAAAAAAAAAGAAAATTCAGTCTGCCGGTAAAGAAAGGCAAAAACAAGGCAAAAGATTATACTGTACCGCCATCTTTGATTTTTTTTTTTCCCCCCACCCCTTCCTGAAATGTACAGGAGCATTTGCTACAAGTAACAACAAAATTATACCTGAAATAGAACTGAAGTCACTGTAAGGAATGCTAACTAGAAGTGCTTTTAATGCTCACAATTGATTTTAAGACTTAACAAAAGGCTGCTATTGTACTGCATCACATTTATAGGTAAGAGATGTATTATTTGGGGGAGTGGAAGGGAGTTCTGGATGACCTATGGGTCTTCACAAATCCCTAAACTATGCCATCGGTTGCTTACAACATCAACAATTTATTGGAATTGCTTCCTTGAAATGAGGAAATACTTCAAAAGCTTCTGGCCCAGCATTACCATCCGTTCATTGGTCCATGATGGGGAGGAGCATGTGCTCCGTTTCAGCCTGATCAGCTCACTTGTGTGCGAGGAGTAACTTTGCTGTGTGTTGTTTTACTGCAGAGGTCCTGTGGGGCTGCCAGTGTGATCATTTGGGGGTGGGGGTGCTAGATTAGTTCCACGTAATTGGCAGGGAACATTCCAAAATGGCCGTCTGGGCTGTAGCCTCGCCACCAGCCCTCGTCGATCATCTCGATCCCCGTGATGAGATCGTCGGGATCGAATGAGATCTCTGTGTCGTCGGCTGAAGGAGGAGGACAGCAATGTCTCATGAACATCAGCAACATTTTCTCAACACCTACTTTAAGCAAAAGTTCAAACTATAATAACTACACTGCAACCGCTTATCCTGTGTACTGGGTCACAGCTGACATCGGGCAAAAGGTGGGGTACACCCTGAACAGGTCGCCAGTCCATTGCAGGGCCACACAGACAAACAACCAGTCACACTCACACCTAAGGACAATTTAGATTAGGGCTGAAACGATTCATCGATTAATAAAATGCTTTGTTAAATCCATAGTATATAGTATATAGTACAGCACACTGTTTCGCACGGACATTTATTACTGTCACACATCGCGCTTACGCTGTGAACACGACGTGATTATAATGGAGCTGTTTGCAAAGTGGAGGAAGTGACAGAAAATAGCGAGGGACAAAGAAGAAAGTGTCCAAAGTATGGGATTATGTCAAGCTAAAAGAAAACAACAACTCTGTAACGTTACCGTCCGTCCACCGTAAAACAAACCCAGATCAGAAAGCAGCCGGTGTTCTGCCAGCAGACCACAGACAGTAACTTTAGCATTTAAATGAAATCATGATTGATTGTTGAGTTGAATGCTAGCCAAAGTAAGCCGCAGTCCTCAAAATGTACACGTGCGTTTGTTGTTCTCCTTTTCGGGCCGTGAGCTGTAACCTCACAGTCAAGAGTTAACTGCGTGTCGGGGAGCTGCACCTTTTAACTTCCCTGTAGCTCAGATGTTTCCTGCTACCTGGGTATGCTAATCCATCCTTTCACCCATATTTTTTGTCTTTTTAATTGCTATCGTTACAATAACAAACAGCTGTTTCGTGTGCAGGATCGCTCATTTCCCGTTTCACGTGTGTTTTCTTGACAAAACGTGGTTTGGAGACCAGCGTCGGGTGACAGAGCGTAGAGTTTGTGTGAACTCCTGTCACCAGTCACGTAGGGTGAACGCTACAACGACTTCAAGACTCCCGTCACAAGACGGCAAGTTGTGTAGTGTGAAAAAAAGTAAGTACGTACTTCTTAAACGACGCATCGATGAATCGTTCAAATAATCTATAGTTAGTTACAGCCCTAATTTAGAGTCACCAATTAACCTATCCTGCATGTCTTTGGAGGGTGGGAGGAAGTGAGAGCACCCAGAGAGAACCCGTGCAGACACGGGAGAACATGCAAACTCAACACAGAAAGGCCTGTAACGACCAAGGTGATGCGACAGTGCTAACCACTGCACCACCATGCCGCCCCAATGTTCATTGTTACAGACGTTATTTGCCTTTTTTCCGTTGAAAACATACCTATTCTGTCCCCTACACCTCCAAATATAGCACTGCAACTTCTAGTTTTACAGTGTTGATTAGTGTTACAGTGTTGGGGAACTCATTCACATCCCCTTTTCTGTCACTCTCCACTGCCTCTGCTGCATCTGCTGAAGCCTAGCTCCGCTGTCACTGCTTTCCCTGTTGCTGGCCAGGCAAGCTGTTACCCCGCTACTGCAGATGTTAAAAAGCAGCAGATATGTAGGTTGTCAGTCTGGGTTTGAATGTTTGAATGATTTTTTTAATTCACGAAAGGGGGGGGGGGGGATATACGCTAAAACAAGGTGTTAAGTTGCTCTTTAATACTTGTTATTTCACTGACTAAACATCAGTCCATTTGCTGTTGTGGTGTAGAGATAATAAAAAAAAAAAAAAAAAAAAAACCTCACCAGCCTGATAATCATATAAGGCTCTGGCACAGACGCCTCTGTCTGAGGTCTCCTCAGCAGTCACCTCATAGTTATTCTCCTCCACCTGGGAGAGGAATAAGGTTAAATTGTGTTTCGGAATTATTTATATGATGGAAGAAAACAGTGTCAGCATTTCCTGGTAAAGATAAGTAAACAACTACCTGAGCGGGCTCTTCATAAACAGCCTCTTGGACATAGGAGTTGGCAGCTGGTGATTCCTCTGAAAAGAGAGTTCCTATCAGAATGACTGTGTCTGATCTGCATATCTACCAGCAGGTGGCAGCAGCTCATCCTGACAGCCCATTCTGGCTGGAGGGAATAATGTGTGCTTTTAACAAATTACAACAGCATTTGTCTAAGAGGCAGATGGGAGGGTTGGGAAGCTGGGTTAACACAGAGGCCGGTGTTGTGTGAAATGGGCCCCACCTTTCATCTGCTCCTGGGGGGTCGCCGCCTCCTCATCATCATACTCACACCTGGACTGTCCATCAACCACATCTGGCTCTTATCACCCAAAACACAAACACAGACATGCATGTACACAGAGGAACACATTCACAAGTCCACACAGGCTGAAAACCACCACCAGACATAAGGGCATTCTTGGCACATTTCACTTGTGGAGCTACAAAACAATAATCTCTCAGGAAAAGGAGCACTGGAACACTGAACGGAAGTATGACTCTCGTAAGTATGACTATAGGGAATATTAAGATGATGACACAGAGAAACAACAATGAGAAATGAAGCATGCAGTTAAGTATTATACTGTCAACCATTACGTTTGTATAGGTGTGTGTGTGTGTGTGTGTGTGTAAGCTCACACCTGTGGCACGGACAGGAGAGGCGGAGCCTGCTGGCACAGGAGAAGCTTGGCGCTGAGGTGAGCTGGCTCGCTCACTTTCATACACTGGCTTAGACAGAAAAGGGCTTTGCAGGCGCCCTGAGCAGAGACGCACATGGAACCCCCAAAACATGGCAAAAATGGAGAGAAAACAGAGTGCAGACAGGCTGAGCAGAAGAAGAGGAGACACCAGGATGGAGACACAGTGTTAAGTATGACAATTAGACCACTAGACAGTCTGATGGAAAGTTAAAGCACTACCTGAGAGACAGACTAAGAGCTTTGCAGTAATGCAGGAGGGGCACTGACATTTAAAGCAAACAGATTTTAAATGGAGAGGTCACGGTGTGTGCAGGGGCAATACCTGGCTGAGGGCTAGCAGGGGCAGCAGAGGGGGGGTCTGAGTCACTGGGAGTTATTCCCCTCTCTCTCTGCTTGAACA
>NC_060170.1:28218509-28285536 GCF_021292245.1 Micropterus dolomieu
GTGTGTGTGTGTGTGTGTGTGTGTAAGCTCACACCTGTGGCACGGACAGGAGAGGCGGAGCCTGCTGGCACAGGAGAAGCTTGGCGCTGAGGTGAGCTGGCTCGCTCACTTTCATACACTGGCTTAGACAGAAAAGGGCTTTGCAGGCGCCCTGAGCAGAGACGCACATGGAACCCCCAAAACATGGCAAAAATGGAGAGAAAACAGAGTGCAGACAGGCTGAGCAGAAGAAGAGGAGACACCAGGATGGAGACACAGTGTTAAGTATGACAATTAGACCACTAGACAGTCTGATGGAAAGTTAAAGCACTACCTGAGAGACAGACTAAGAGCTTTGCAGTAATGCAGGAGGGGCACTGACATTTAAAGCAAACAGATTTTAAATGGAGAGGTCACGGTGTGTGCAGGGGCAATACCTGGCTGAGGGCTAGCAGGGGCAGCAGAGGGGGGGTCTGAGTCACTGGGAGTTATTCCCCTCTCTCTCTGCTTGAACATCTCTCTGGGGTTTACAGCACGCTGAGAGATGAGAGAAGCTGCCTCCTAGAAAAAAGAAAAGAAAACGAATAACAGGCACAATAAGCATCAGAGAGGCAGAGGTTATTTATAATGTAGTGGCAGGTGTTGCTGAGAGAACAACTACAGAACAGACAGATGTCTGATTTCTGTAAATGATCACAGAGAAAGTACAGATCATGCAGTAAGGACTGAAAGAGAGGTGTGTTACATCAAGCTTCGAATAGCTCACATCTGAAAGAGACAAACGCTTTTGTTGAGATAGGCGAGAAAAAGGGAAGTAGTTTGACCAGAGAAGAGCACTTTCGGGAAGGGGAACTCACGTTGGCCTTTTCCACAGATTCACCTCTCTTGACTGCTTTCTTCTGGACTGCCTGGTCCTCCTCCTGCTCCTCCTGATGATGTCAATATTAATGTTGGCTCTGCTGACATTAGCTACCTTCCTGTCTATGAGCGTTTACAACACGTGTGCACTACCTAATTGTATTTAACCATAAACATGATCGCAGACACTAAACACGAATGTAAACTTCACACCAATCCATATTCACATCACCTCCGCCAGGCTACTTCACAGCCCCAACCCATTTATTCAACCCTGTCACACAATGGGACAGCGAGACACTCACCCAGCGTTGTTTCTCCTGCTCTTTACTCCCAGTGTCCTGTTGCTGCTGATACTTCCTATTAAACAAATGGCGGTTTAGAAATGTAATTTGAACCTTTTAATAGGTGCCTCTGCAAACAGGCCTTAACCAGCATTTCCTTCAGTTGCTACCTACTTGTTCTGCTCAATTTGAGTGGCCCTCTCCTTGTCCCTTTTGTCCCTCTGCGCTGCCTCCTTGGCCTCTCTGTCTTTCCTGTCTCTCTCCAGCTGCTGGCGATCCTCCTCTGCCTTGCGCCTTTCCTCCTGGCGACGTTTCTCCTCTTCTTTCTAAAAAGCCAAACACACTGGCAAGGTCAGTGTTGCTTTGGTATTTTGTAAATATTATAGTCATTAAAAAGCTTGATTTCACAATAGCATATATAAGAAAGCTGCAAGACAGTGAGCACCACTTTCTGGGTGCACCTGTGAAAAGTATGGTGATGAACCAAAAATTGCAAACAAAAAGGACAAAGTTACAACAACAATTTCGCTGACTATCGTTACATTTGTGATGCAAGAAAACCTGCCTGCCTTGTATTTTTATATATTGGATTTTATGAGAAATGCAATAACTGTCAAATGTTTCAAAACTGCAAACTCAATATTTTAGGGAGTGCAATTTCAATGAGTCAAAAACATCTAGCATAAAAATAACAAATCTTTAAGGGAGTGTTTTTTAAGAGAAGCTTAACGGTGTTCTTCACACTCAGCTGTCTCAGAGGTGAAGTTGAAGTTGGCGTTAGCTTAACGCAAATTCAGGAGTCTACCTCTGCCTGAGCCCAGAAGTTGTCTTTGTTGGTCTTTCTGATTTCCGACACAGCGTTGGTCTTCTGGTACACCGAGCCCTACATGAAGGAAAAGACTATTTAATGACTGTGTAAACATTTTACTTAATAAGAAGTAAAAAAAAAAAATACAGAGTGATCCAACTGCCAGAATAGGTGTGTGCCATATCATATCATTCACAATATAATGTGTATAATTTTTATGACAAAAAATTACATCGTGATAATGCTGTTACGCACTGCAGTAACAAGCGACAGTAACATTGCTACCAGCTCTTTGCTCTTCTCATTTCCCTTACACTTGGATCCAAAAAGAGGAGCAACTGCAGTACTGTGGAAGTGGCTAAGTTATAAAAGATCAGAGGTACAAGCCAATACAACAAACTTATTTCACCTCCTCAAGCAGGAGCACCCGGTGGAGAATGAGGAGATCCTAACAGTTATTGTGAGTTCTAAACCAAAAAATATTCTCAGTATTTTGTCAAGAATTTTTTTAATCACAGAAATACCCTGAAACATTGCCCACCTCTATACCACAACTATTTTTTCGCATCATTTATTTAACCAAATCCATTTCTTTTCTTTGTTTTTCAGTCATTAAATGATTAAAAATGTACACTCTTCACACCATTTACTCAGTTAAAATGAACATGTGTATCATATAGTGTAAGTTGTTTTGTTCCTTAACAACTATCTTTCAGATATGATCAGCGGTCTCTTTCTCTCAGAGCATGAAAAAGAGACTAAATTCTGTGCACTTCGGTTGATATAGGACAGAATTTTTCAACTTTTCTGATTTGGTTGTACAGATACTGGCTTAGTGTGAATGGACAGCCATAACAAAGAGAGAAACTCCCCATACAAACATTTCAAATGTATCAATGTTTCAATATTAAGGCGCTTAGTCAAGATCTAGCCCTCTGCTTATCTTTCTAGCATAACACATAAGCAAACAGAAGGGCTCGAGGCAGGAACAACATGCGCTGCATACCACGGGACCCTGAGGGCCGCTGTCCTGGAATCGGCTGGAAGCTTCTTTGTGGAAGCTGTAGTTCGCTCCTGAAGCTTTGGCCACCTTTTGCATGATCACCTCAGGTTCCACGTCCTCATCTGCTCTGGCGTTTACTGTGACATGGGCCCCCTGAAACAGCATGAAATAAAAATGTTCCTTTTCAATGCTCAGAGAAATAGAGAAACAATAGTTTTTACCTTGGATTATGCATGCACCATCCAGTAGTTTGTTTACGTGGCTGTTAGCTGATATGATATGAATGACACTGAAACCAATCCAAACAAAAGCAATATCCCAACAATGTGTATAGTATTCTTTTTCATTTTCTTGCTTAATGATTATTTGTTCTGCTCAAAGCAATCATTAACACACAAATAACCTTCTCTGTAAACAGACTGTAGTAGAAATTCTAATGCATATTTAAACAAGACTTAAAAATCAGTGCATTGTTACCTTAAGAAAATTGGCCATGGCGCTGACATGATTTGCACATATTCCCTTCCTGGCGTCCTTTACTCCTTCTCCAGTCTGAAAAACACAAAGAATTATTCTACACATTCAAGGAAGGCCACTACAAAGAGGACAAAACCAAAAACAAATGTGCAATAGTTAAGTGTAGCACAAACCCAGTTGATGAGGACATATTTAGGCAGACCAGAATTTGGATCCTGTACTCGGCAGAAAGCATACATCACTTTTCCACTGTTCAGTTCTTCAACCAGCTCTTCCAGTCCTCCATCTGATACATAAACATTGTGGAAAAGTCAAATGGTTACTGTGGTTGGTTGTGTAACTGCAGACATTTTCCCCCTTACAAATGATAGGGTGAGTAAGCAGAGGCCCGCAGTCCTTTTGTGTAGATATTCCAGTACTGCAGCTGTAAGCTGACAATGAAATTCCTGCACGCATTTGCTAATATCACATTGAGAACATAAAAACTTTCACAATATATACTCACCCCCCTTTTCTGCCAGGCGGATATCATTACTGTTTCCCTCATAGGTGAACAAGGCCCTGGGGAAAACACAAGATTAAGGATATTAAAATACCAGCTAAACAATTCCCACCGACAGACAGAAAAGGGTTTGTTCTGGCCACTGATGTGCACCATTTCATAATAAACAAAACAATGGATGTTTTGTAAACCAATTTTAAGCAACCTTCACCCTTAAGCCCAACTCCAACAGGAAACATTTTACAGGGGAAGAAGGGTAGTGTAAACACACCAGAGTATCGCTGCAGTCATAATCTTATTTTAAATTCAACCAAGTCACTAACTTTTACAGGTTGCATGCCCGTGTACAAGTAAAGATTTCACTGACTTTTGCTTGATATTAAATGCCCAATAAAAATAACCAAGGATTAGCAGCCTTACACAAACTGAGTCCCTAGCTAATACTGGGCCATATCCTGTAGAAAGGCACATTTCTCATCTTTTCTACGTCATCTTCATTAGCATAGAGGGATTTGACGAATTCTTTGCTTGTGTGCTCTTCAAGTGGGTTATATAATGGTAGGAGAGTAATAATCAAAAGATCATGCTGACACACATAATGGCTTCTCAAATGATTTAATGCTTTTCTTTGTTGCGTACAATAGTAATGTCTTTGGGGTTCTGGACTGTTGGTTGGACAAAGCAAGACATCTCTGTGGGCTCTGGGAAACCCTGGAGGGCATTTTTCAGTGTAATGTGTCATTTTATAGTCACAGCAACTATTCGACAAATTGAGTAAATAATCTGCAGATTACTCCATAATAAAAATATTTGTTAGTTACACCCCTAGTTTAATGGCACACAGACAAGAGTAAATAATATCTAGGCCTAAGGCTTTAGGCCCCATTTCACAGAAAAACCACAGATGATTTTATGATTTTGCCTCAGACCAGTACTGCACCGCAGCAGAATCATAATTTGACCTGCTCTCATACAGAAACTTACAAGAGTTTCTGGTATTACAGTCATCTAGTCATGTGAAACATTGTAACTGACATGGCAATCGCCTTACATAAAAAAAAACAACAATTAAATCTCTATGTGGGATGTCAATTTCAGACCAGTACTGTTTGCAAAAATTTAAATATAGAAGCACAAGCTCAGTTTCAGTGGTCTTTAAAAGGCATATGCTTCTAAGCACGGGTTAGGTCATATTTTCAGAGTTAGGTAAGTGGAACTTAAACTACTCCATAAATGATGAATTATTTATCTTATCTTTACATTTTCCTGTCAGCTTCATTTCAGAAGTACTTCAAAAGGCATTGTAATAATTACAATAACAAAGTTGTGGTGTTACTAGGCGATGGATGTCCAATTGCCTTGAACTGAGTGAAGAGTGGAAAACATTCACAAGAGAGACATTTTCAGGCTGAATATGGGGCCAGCAGGACTCCCTGGGCAATTGCTCCTTAAGATTAATTAATTTCTCTCATCATTAAACACTGCAGCTGTCATCAACAGGTTTCATTTTAACCTCAAGGCGAGCGCAGGGTCCTCTGTAACATTAGGTAACGCCCAGAGGAAGTTCCTAGATTTGACTTTCACATATCGGTCATTTTTAGCTTCTGATATCTTACCAGGAAGTGGTTGAGTTAGCTAGAAATGTATTCATTCCATTTTAACACAGTCACGCTTAACAAATAATAAAATACATGCAACATGTTAGAGATTAAGTGGCTAGCCTGTTAGCTGGTCGGTGTTTCCAGCTAATTAACAATGTAACTAGCCATTCAGTTAGCTCCTCTTTAGCGTCACTACACATCAGACTGCCAATAATGTTACATGAGAGAAGGCTAAATAAACCCGCATGTAAACAAAGCTGACTTTATCTGTACCGTTACCACCAATTTAAGTAGATGGTTTGCTGCGGTTAACAAAATACCGTTAAGTCACAGGTTTATCTAGTTTGTCAAGTTTATCGTTACCGTTAGGTTAACGTTGACTTAACTTACTTGACTGGCGTAAGGTTAGCCAACACTGCAGATAACATAATACCTCCCATAAGTCTAACACTGTTTTAAAAATGCCGATCCTTACCAGTTGGTAGTGGATTTTTCATCTACCACTTCTTTAAATGCAGCTGTTAATGCAGGACCATTTTTGCTGAGGTTAACTGCCATCGTGACACTGAATCCAGCTAGCCAGCTAGCTATCCGGGATGCGCACTTCCTATTGGGAGGAGTGGCGGTGATGCTGATTTTCAGCTGTACAGGAAGCTGGTTAAGCTAGTAGTAGCTACATCTCAGTCACTGCATCCTGCGGGATGGCGTGACACTCCAAAATAACGGAGATAATTTGCCCTTTTCAATTATTCTGAACTCGGCTATGCATCTGTGCAAGCCATCTTCGCAAAGATAAGTGTTAACTGCACCGCAAAAACCTGCATAACATCCCACTGAATCAAACGCACCCTAGAGTGCAGCGCGCATGGGTGTGCAGTGGCACTATACCTGAAGAGCAACTTTTTACAGCACTTTATTGATCTTAACGTCAAAACTAAATTACTTTCCCGTACATATACAATATTTCCAGGTTTTTATTTGCTTATTTAGAACATTATCACTGCTTTAATATCATCAATGCACAGCTGGTTCTGGGTCATACTACTGCCAATTAAATACTACAACATAAAGACACACAAAATGACTGCAGACAGTGGTAAACCAAGATGAGCTTTATTTATATGTTATGAGAAGATCAATAGTTATATTGTGTGGGCTATGTGAGGACATGTGGACGTTCATGGCGGCAGTTCAAGCGCACATATTCCAAATTTTAAGATGCATGAAGGCTGGTCCTCAGAGAAAGCCAGACTGAAAATTTCAACAAAAATACTGGTGCAGTTTTCCATGTCTACTAATGAAATGAATCACCCATTTTGGGGATACAGCCCTGATAGCAAATTTACAGTTTCTGATGACGTTCTCTCTCTCTCTCTATATATATACACAAAATGAGGGTTAAGGCTAAAATTTTAGTCAGAGGTGTTAGGCAGATGAATTGTAACGAAATCCCTGATATCTGGCAAATGGCTGTGACAAGGTTCTCCAGAGTGCAAAGCATGCCAAGCTGCCTATATAAACTCTATTGAGCACACCGGACAAAGGAAGTCAATGTCGCATCACTCACATAACGAATTGAGGCTGCATTCAATCGTACAGCTGGAAGATACTCAGCTTTCAAATAAATAAATAGCCAGATGAACAAAGAACAATGCACAAAGTTTGAACTACTACTATTACACACAAGTCATTTTCAATTGTCTGGTAGCAAAAAGACTTCCACTGCATTTAGAGGATATATTTTCAAAACCTTTAACTATATACTGTATTTCAGGAGACCTTGTTTTCACAATTTTCTCTACAGCAGCTAACATTGATGAAAATCTATATTTGGCGCCTAAACCAAGGTTTTAATTCTACAATCAAAGCCTCTAAAATTTTCATGCTTTATTATGGACCTTTCTGGATGAATTTGCATGATAATGCCTCAATAGCAAATTATCTTCCCCTTTTATAACATCAAATAATTCCCTTTATATTGGCAGCATCAGCACATTATGAGCCTTGATTTAAAAAAAGAAAATCGTAGCACTTCCTAACTACTTTATCCAACAGTCACACTGGATTATATTAAAACTAGTATTACATTATGACACATCACAATCATGTTAAATTCTGGTGACATGAAAGAACAAAATTGCCTAAAACTAAAGCTTTCAAAGATACAATACAAAGGGTCACAAATGCATCACCCGGACAAACTGTTTTACTGTCAGTGTGGATTATTCATCCCAGAACAAAACAAACCTTTGCAGATCCGATCATGAATATGAACAAGTGACAAATATCACCTCACTTGATATTTAAAGCAGATTAAATTGTCATGTCAAGTTACTGTATTTATTCACCACAAGTAACAAATGCACATGACTTCAAACTACCAGGTTCTGCAAAATCTTAAGTCTGTTTAAGTTCCCATTTTGAGTATTAGCGACACCAGCTGTAACCAAAGGCCATGTCATTTTAGAAAAACAGTGGCATGTACGTGTTTGACAGCGTCATTCACATCCCAAGTGTTGTTCAAAAATAAATGGAAATGGTGGTGAAAAGAACTGGAGAGGGATAATGAAAAAAATCCTCCCTGTGACAAAATGACAGTACTTCTGGGACAGCATATTTTTTTGTGTAACACAGGACATCTACACCTATATGCATAAAGAACGTCAGGAGTGCTGATCTGTCTTTGATCATTTTTGCCTCTTTGGGAAGCATGAGCATTTTCTTTTATAGAAACAAACCAGTAAACTTAGATCAGTACTATTTTTTAGAAGCCCTGGTCATTTTTCTCACCATGGGTCACTGCACGTAAAGGCTGATGTTTCGATTGGATACCTGAGTAACTGTACTGAGGAGGTGGCACGCAGCTTAGCTATATGCCAAAGAGTAGCTATGTTCATTGCTACACAACAAGTAACAAATCAAACAGTAGTATTTGTGCACTATGGACACCAGCCATTGGTGGTTACTTACACAGGCTATAAAGGGCAATGACAGCATGTGTGAGAAAAATGGAAGTTGACATTCATCTTATGGAGGCCACAACAGTGAGGCAAGGGCCAGCTAGCTCCTAACAGTAGCTCTCCAGTGTCTTCAGAACCACTAAATACTGTTGCAATTTAAAATGCAGTGGGTGATAGAAACCAATGGTTCTTTCCGTCTTTCACATTGTTTCGGGGTAGAGACAGTATGTGCCAACAGATCAGCTGCTGGTAATGGCACTGCACCATTGTGTTGAACAGGGAACATTCTGCCTCAATTGCACATATACCGTAAATAATAACACAGAAAGGCCACTAGATACATGAAAACACAGTAATAACAAGATATCCAGTGGGACACAGACAGTACCTCTGAAATGAAGAGAGAGCCAATCTCCTACATAAATCAAACATTTTGCTTCAGAGTAGCACGACGATATGACTCATGGACAGTGAAAATGATGTGTATGAACAGCAACAATGATAGTGATAATCACAATAGCGGGAGTAACAGTTTTTAAGTCTGAGAGTGGCGGTATGGACTGTGAAGAGTTTCCGGTATTCCATATGGGAGTGCTTTAAGGAGCCCGTCAGGTCCTGCTCAGCAGATCCATACAAGTCATGAAGGACAGCACATGGTAGCAGCTCAGCACATGGAAAGCCAGGTGGCACTGTACCTCATTGTATCGCTTCCTCCTCCAAAAGATGGACTGTTGTCTAGTTTTTTTTTTTTTCCTGTTGCTCATTTGCCTTAAGTTACAAATCAAACATGTTTCTTTTGTTCTCATTTGTATTTTGATCTCCCTGGCATTCTCACATTGCATACTTCTGTGTCCAATCTCTTGCTAATTTGTTGTACCTGGAAAACACATGAGAGGTTGGGAAAAGGTTTCAGGTGAACTTGCAAACTAAGAACTTTTATCTACAAAAATAATGAGCCAGTATGACAGTGAGCAAAGCTGACAGATGTAATTAATCTCATTCATGTTTTACACTCACTTTTCCCTGTCAGCCTTGTATGTGTGAGCGATCTCTGGTACCAGTGGGTCGTCCGGGTTTGGATCACAAAGGAGAGAGCAGATAGACAATAATACTGTGGAAGAATGAATCATAAAATATTCAGATTACATTAAAAGAATCTCAGTGTGTGACAGTGAGAGGGGATGTATTGGCTATGGCCTCTTGAGAAGTAAAGCCCACTTACTTTTTAGACAGACCTACTCCTAACCCCAGCACAGCCAGGTGTGATTTTGACATCTTTAAATAATAATGATAGTAAGGCCGAGCGATATTTAAGAATATCAATATATACATGACCAAGTACCTTAAATATAATTAAGTGTTTGTTCCTTGAATATGTATTGTAATGATCAAATATATGCAGGCACTGATTCATTCATTCATACGGTACATTTTAGGTATCCTATTAAAAAACATTACACTGAAAAGTATTTCAGAACTTCAGTCGATACTGGAGTCTTTTTACATTTTAACATTTACAGGTACAATGTGCCCGAAAGAAATAATAATAATTTTCTGACAGATATACACGCACAGTATTTTAGAGCTGAGGACATACATCTGAAGGCATTAATGAGGCCTGGGAGTTTAAGTACAACTGAAAAGCAATCGAGATTAAGACCTTTTAATAGTCCAATCTAAGGTATCATATATATTTACTCTTTGAGCTGACGCTTTTATCCAAAGCGACTTACAATTGCTATATATGTCAGAGGTTGCACGCTTCTGGAGGAACTAGGGGTTAAGTGCCTTGCTCAGGGACACATTGGTGGGTGTGTCGCAGTGGGAATCGAACCAGCGCCTCTTACACCAAGGGCATGTGTCTTATCCACGGCGCTATTCGCCACCACACCATTTTACCTGAAAATGTAAACGTCAAAATGGCAACTTTATATTCATGAGTATTTTGTTTTAGATGTAGATACTGTATCTGTGCCACCCAGAGTGAGAGTGGCAACTTACACATCCTTTCTATATCATTCTGCATTTAGACTTGTCAAACCTACGTATAACTAATAACATTAATACTGCTTGCATTACATTTAACTGTGACAGAGGAAGGGCCATATTACTGTGCATGCTGTGTCAACATTCACAACTGTCTGTAATAAATAAACAGACTATATCCCTTACCTTTTGATACTGTAAGTGCAGGTGACCATTGTGATCTCAGTATGTCCAGACAAATACTCCCATTGCTGTTGATATTAGGGTGGTAGATTTTTGTTGTGAATGCAACCTGTGACAAAACAGGAAAAGAATGTCATAATTTTTCCAATGAAGCCAGTGCCTTTACCACAGTAAATGACAAGTGTGCTGAAATATGTGCCTCATTATGTGACATACAAGGCTGACACTGGACACTCACTTTGGGTGGTTTGAAGGGGTAATCTGTTGGGAAGTGAATGGTGAGGAAAAACACTCCACTCTGATATGGGCTGTCACTCTAGTGAAATGAAAATAGAAACAAGATAAGCATTTTTTTTGTCTTTGTTGTCACATTTCAAATCATATTTCAGTTCGGGTAAGATACAGTTTCACTTACCGGACCCATTATTGTTGCCTGCCAATGAAACACTGGGGGGAGATCAATTATACGTATGAGTATGAACACTGAGATGCAAACTCCTGAGATAACGACATACTCTACTGATGTAATCTTAAAAACAGATTTATACATAACAATACAGAATTATTATGTTCAGGCATACACTATGCAGCAATTTTCTAACTACTTACAATCCTCTCCAACTGGTCCAGCGGAGCATTGAGCAGGTGGGTCCCTCTGCAGGTCTGACAATTCCTAACAATCACATAATGAAACAGCTTTTAATTTACCATTATTGTATTGGGTAATGTGGCTACACAGGAAAATATGCTAATGCTTGAGCCTCAGCATTAGGCCACATAGGCCAAAATGATGGATCATGGATGAATTACATATATTTTAAAATTACTTAGAGAGAGAAATATAGCTTTGCGACAGAGTCCAACCTCTTTGAAACTTCAGCAGGGCTTGATCCATATAATTTTTTGGCTTTATGTAACTTTTGGGGACTGAACCCCAAATTTAAGCCACGTTGTAGTTACTACCCCTCTGATCAGCCATGTTTGCTCTACTGTCATGATCCAAGGCTGTTGACATGTAAATGGTGGTTTTAGGGCTGATGACTTCATTAACATTTTAGTCATCAATCAATTCAATCTAACTTGCACAAGGTTACATAGCTTAATACTAAGAAACAAATATGTTCTACAGGTGAAGGCATAAACTAGGATGTCAAAATACGTTTATCATACAAACTGTAAAAGGGTATGGCCAAACCCCATTCCATATAATCCATGAAATGACGATGAGCACAGACAGCAAAACAACAGATGGTTAAATAGAAATTAAGCCCGTTATTTAACATCTCTCCACAGAAAGCGTAACGTTATCTATTCTGTTATATAAATACACACCGTGGCCTGCCCCAGTGCCCCATTTACTATTCCATATATGGCAACACTGACACTAGGGTTCAATTTTGGCAACCGGCAAGCAGCTGTCATTCAGGGAGTAAACACATCCACCGCCATACGCTTCGTGACGAACCACAAAGATAAAGACAACTGACAGGCTAAGAAGTTAAAAGCAAACCCTGTTACATGTCAGTCCATCAAAACAAATACCAAAACACCTACTAAGGCTGGCTTATTGCTAGCCTAGCGCTGCAATGCGAAATTACTTGTTTAGCTTGTTAGTTAACTTAACGCTAGCCGCCTTACCTGAAGTATTGGATGTGGTGTCAGACAGAAAAAAATAAATATTAAACACAAACAAAGCGTATCTATCAAAATAATGGCAATGTTTACGGTGGTTGTTGATAGCTAACGTTAACTGTAGCAATGCACCAATAGGGCTACCACCAGTGGTTATCTCGTCTTTGTCTGCAAATAATTTTTTAAAAGAAGCACAAAAAGCAACCAAGCAAGGCTAAGTCGAGCTGAAGAAAGGGCTACACATTGGTGTGATCTTCACACAGCGTCCCACACTCGGAAAAATACGTCTATCAAATGGTATGGTGAGCACATGAAATAAATAACATACTCACCTTCTGGATTCTTTTCAACGCCATTGCATCAATGGCTATGCTAGGTAGCCTGTCAGCTAACAGTTAGCACTTCACACATACAATTTGGCTTCTGTAGCCGCGTACTTTCAAATCTCACTTTACGTATAATCAGGAATTCGCGTGTAACATAAAGCAGGCTCGGGGCTTTTGGTTTGTAGTATAAGCTATACGAGAAACTGTGTTTAAAATCTTGATTTTTCTTTAGCTATAGAACAACCGAGATATTTTGCTCTCTCCTCTTCGTGCCTGGCAGTTTTTTGGGGGAATATCGCGAGACTTTTCGAACACCGTGAATTCACAATTTCAACTTCCATGGCTGTAGTTCTAAATACATTTTTATTTTTCGACAGTTTTTGACACGGTCCACTTCACAGAATCAAAATTATAACACTTTCAGTCATTAGGGCAGATAATAACAATAGTTTTTTCCAGAAACAACTCCACGCTGCAGCCTACCTTTTGATCAAAATTATATTTTATCAGGATATAGCACGATGAAGTGCCAGACATTTACCTACCTACCTACCTATATTTTGGCTTTGGCTACCCATTCTGTCCCATCTGTTTGACACTCTATTACATCCTGCTTTAGATGAAGAGTCATTTTTTATTTGTATTTAATATGTTCAAGTAGGCCCCCCGCGACCCTGTAGGCAGGATAAGCGGTTGAGATGCATGGATGGATGTTCAAGTAGGCTAATTAAATCATCATCGCGATCAATGCAATCGCCATCCTTACCATCAAGTTCACAGCACTAACACTAGAGATAGGAAGGCGGTGATGTAACAACAGAGTAATACATGACTTCAACACAATAACTGAAACCAGGTGTCCACAAGATGTCACTATTTGAAAAGAGCAAAATACATACACAGAAAAGACATGGCCAGAATAGATGTATGTACAGCTTTCACCGAAAAACGTATTTGCAAAATTTTGCACAGTTCAATTTATAAAATTGAATATTGCATCCCCAGAATCAATTAATTTATTCAAAGTTTTGATTTCAAATTAATTTGTTCAAGTGCAAAAGTGCATAACAATGGAGCAGTAGAGTACAATAAAGCCACATGTATTATTTACAGGAACATAAGAATAAAGAAAAATACTATAGAATTGTTCATTCAATATCACTGTAAAGGCATATTCATCTGAGTCAGCTGCGTGCTCCGGTTTCTGCACAGCCTTGTCTTGCAAAGCCTCATGAGCTTCCCTTTATATGTCTTAAACAAGAGTGAAAAAAGAGCTCTCATTATTTTAGTGAGTATGTATGAATGGGTCGCAGTGTTCATTCTTCTTAAATGGCTGATTCAGTGTCAGGTTGAGGATCCTATCGTCAATGTGACACTGAGAGGGACCATTTTCCTTTGGAAAGCTGAAGATTCCTTCAGATAATATCTTATTGTTTGCGCATCTCTGTGCTCTCAATGACCTGCCTGTCCTCGGGGCCTGCCTGTAATCAGATTCAGCCAGCAGCAGAGGTAGCAGTTTGGGTCTTGTGCAGCAGGGGCCTTGTGTTCTGAGTTTGTCTACTTGGAGAGGCCATTTATCAGCATGAGGTTTTCAGACACAGTCAAGCCCACACTTTGTTGGCTTGAAGCCTCAGTTCACAAAGCCTCCCACAGTCACCCTACTGTAGTTTCCTCTGAGATCTCAAATCACATTTGGTTTGGTTGCTACTACTGTGTATTTTAAACCTATAGGGTTTGTAGTTGACAGATACAGTGAGCTCTTCATTTATGGGGTGATGCTGCTTTGTAAATGTTCAAAGCAATAAGCAAGCAATGTCTGTGTTTCTATAAGGTAAATATCACAGCCTTGTATAGGGAATTTCCTACCTATACCAAGAAGTTGAGTTTTTAGTTACAGGACTGGTGCCCCAAGTTCTGAATTGATGTATGAGCCAAAGTGTGAATGTGTCAGACCTGGGATGATATGGGTGGGGGTAGGAGCTTACTTGGCCTGTCTCATGAGGAATATAGCCTATAGTGCTGTTATTTGAAACCATGGACTCAACAGACTCCAGTGATCTGTCTTTTTGGTCACATGAATCATCATTAGTAGACGTTCCATTGTATAAGCGTTCCACTTATTGTGGCAATTATGCAAAAGCCATCTCTGAGCTTGAGTATATTCCTCTCTGTGGCACTTTTCCCATGGTTGCCACGACAAAGCGCATGTGCTCACTGTCATTTTCAAAATTAACTTAAATGGATCTTGCTAATGTCTGAATTATCCAATAAAAGCACAAACAATTAATGCTGAGCACAAGCTGGGCTCACAGTTCCCTGAGGTGTTCTACCTTCGGTCAGTGTATTAGCTTTCTGAGGGCTCTCTTATGGAACAAAGATCTGATTGTTTCCACATACTAAGAGATATTTGTTCACTCCTTGTATCAATGGTCTTGATTTGATTATACACTCAGGCAATATGTGCAAGCAATGCTCATGTTTGCAGTGAAGTCAGCACTCTGCACAATCAAATAATTCTTGAGCTAAGCAACTGGAAAAAGGGTCATTATGTATGGAGTAATCAGTGTTTCATGGCTCATTTCCTTAGCTGTGATTTGATTTTGCTTGTCAGTGTTAAGGTGGCCTTTGACCTAGCAAATCTCTGAATTACTCCTCAAATCTTCCTTTTTACTTTTGTGGGTATCAGCATTTATGAGTTTTACAACTTGGAGCGATCACCAAAAGTCCATTATAAGAGCTTGCTTTACCTTGACTTCTTCTTGTGTTGTGGACATTGAAACAAGCTGGCACATGTTTGTTTTCTTTTGGCTTCAATGTTTAAATGATGCAATCATATAAAAATTTATAGCTTCAAGGATGTGCTTATTAAATGGCATTATATGCTTAAACTGTGGTCGTAGAAAACTCTGCAGCTTTTATTGGCCTAATTACATAGCTGGTTACGGGATGTCTCATTTACAAGTAGGGGTCCTAGCACAAAAATAATACTTCAGTTTAATGATTTCAGTGACCAAACCCGTTTAAAGTGGCAGGCTGAGTGATGACTTGCTGAATGTGATGGTGATGGTTTGCTGAATAACAGTTTGTATACTGATTTGTATGAAGTATCAAATTACAAACGCTACTTTTGAAGAATACTTTTGTTGTTTGAAAAGCATCATGATTTAGGTAGTTTGAACTTAAGCAATGTATCAGATTTAAAGCTTATCATATGTTTTGCATGTAGCCTAATATCCTAATTGGGAAAGTAAACTCAGCCATTGGCGAAATGTGGTGCATTAAACATGGAAGATTTTCCTCTGAATTCTTCTAAAGTAAAATTATTATTTTTTTCACAAAATAGAAAACCTCAGGTTGAACCAGTTCTCCAAACTGCACTTATGTAATGTTCTTGTTCCACACATACTTTACTTTCTACATTTGGAATAAAGCAATATATCGAAACATTGTTGTTATTCTAACAGCAAACATGAGTTATGTATGTCTCATCTCCAAAATGATTTATGGGTTATTTTTCAATTCTTCTCTGATTATCAGGATTTAATTTCCCCCCAGAGAGAGCAAAAAGAATGAGCTCAGATCCAGCCCCCTGTGTCTATCACCTCTGATCCACCCATATCAGATGTGCATCATGTGGAGCACAGGCACAAACCACACATATAGTCATAAAGAACCAGTAATCCTTCGGGGTTAAGCACTTAAAGAGCAATCCCTAGAGCCCTCTGTGTCTCTGTGTTGCACCACAGTTCTGGCATGGTGATTGACAGTTCTGGAAACAGTTTTACTGTGCTGCTCTTGCAATGAGCAGTCTCCAGAGCCTAGGTAATAACTAGTCTGGAGTGTTGACTAATACATTTAGCGGTGGCTCTCCGTAATCAAATGCGTTCCAGCTGTTTGAGTTCTGATGAAAAATTCAGGTTCTCCCAGTTTGCTGAGCTTCCTTGAGACACAAAGGAGGGATTTCCTCTGAAACAGACAGGCAGTGGCAGCACCAACAAATGTCTTGGTACTGTTATCAAACAGAAAGTCTGACTAAATATAAACTTATATTATCTGCAGCCTAAGCCAGTGCAGAAATGAAGGATAAAGCAGGAGTTGTGTACAAGTTTTATACTGGCTGTGTCCTGAGACATGTACAATGAAAGTAGATTAATTGAAAATAAAATAAAAGGTCAAAAGGAAAATATCCTTGTAATCTTTATACTTTTGTTACAGCCAAGCACACACACACTTTCACACACACGTGCACACCCCATCCACAGAATATACGGGAGATTTGAATGTGAAAGTGGCTACATGGTGCATGGAGTTATTAAAGCAGCCACCTGTTGTTTGACTGGATTTTACTGTGCAGAGGTGTGTGTTGATAGTGTCTGTGATTGTGACTGGATTGTAAAACTAAGTGACTGGGTTATGCAGGGCTGTCCATCCTGCTGAACAATAAACAGTTTGTTTCCCAGGAGCACCCCTCATGTTCCTGTTGTTGGCTCCATCGCTGCTCACTGGGAAACGTCCTGGCCTCTATTGTCCAGAAGGTCAGAGGTCACAGGATGCTCCTAAAGGCCTAAAAGGGGAGGTAAGAGGTTGGATAGTGAGGCATGATAAAGAGCAAACCCCCCTTACACACATGCACCCCTTAAAAAACAAAACATTAAAATTGCTTTTTTCCCTCCCTTGTCACAACGTCTTTTATTCGAAATCCCAGTCATTATCAAGAGTTTCAGGAAATGCAATGAGGACAATGCTCTGACTGACTATTTCATATTGAGCATCCTGATTGCCTTTAGTACGTTCTTCATGTGTAGAGCTCTGTTCCTTGCATGCGTTCTTTGCACATCTTAAATAGAGGACTTAGTCCATAAAAATGGGAAATTCAATCTAAGCAGCTAGCGGAGGGTAAGGCATATCATTAAAGAAAAAAAAAAACAGCCAAGAAAGGAGCGGTTGTATTGTACCATTTTCACCACACAATTGTTATACTTTAGTGAAGGACAGAGCTTAAACACAGGCTGAGACTATGGAGCAGATACATGCTTCTGATTGCAGTGACCTTTCAAACAGCACAGCACATAAACAGCATACAAATGCTGTTTTTGCAGCCTGATTAAATATGTCGACTCATAGGAGCAGACGTTTATAAGAGTTGAACAGAGACACCATGCTGCCATAGTGGAAACTTCTAGCACCTCTCTTGAGACTTTACAAGCTGGCAGCACACTCTGAGGTGTGTATCAGCTCTTGTGATTGTGTGAAACAACATCCATTCAATATATTTTGTTGAAGTTTTTTTTAAGGCTTTTGAGCAATAGTCTTATTTTTTTTATTGCATTTGAACAGAATAGGTTTAGGGCCTGCAGACTGTCCTGTGCCCCAGTGCACTGGAGGAACGGGATGAGTAGACATGCTACTCTCTGGACATTCACAGGGACACATTTATCTTTTTTATGGCGCTAATCTCACTGGAGCTTTGAACAATATTCCAGATGCTTGTTGCATTACATTTTATTTTTTTGTTATTCACATTTTTTGTGCTATTCACAGCACAAACAGACTGTGATCCTTTCTGTTTGTATCCGTCCCCAAACTGATACAGTTTATTTTCATCTACATACCACACAGGTACCACATCACATTGGATACATAGTACAAACAGCTTGACATATGTTTCTCACCTTTATAGGTAAAATAACACATTATTTCCTAAACTAATTATTACATAATTGCAATGGTGGGAGATAAGCAAAGGAGGAAGTAGAATTCACATTTTCCCGCAACATCAGTGTAAGATTCTCCATCATAAATATTGTCCTGCATTCCCAACCTTACTGAAAGCAGCTATAATCTAGATTTTTATAATGAACAATGTATCAAATAACGATGTGACATTGAGAAAAGGATAGCTTATAGTGATGATAGAGAATCATCACATCTTTATCAATTATCTGCATCTTCCCTCCCCTCTGAGCTTTACAGAGAGTTCCAGTTCATTGTTTAGGTGTTTGTCCCACAACTTGCCTGTTTTGGTTGACTCTCACAGCGCTCATAGTGTCCAGCAGCAGGCAGCTGTTTTCAGCAAAAAGCCTTAAAACCCCATTGTACACTACCTGCTCAATACCAAACAGCAAACAGACACACTAGCTGGTAAACATGGTTGGGAATTTAGCAGTTAAAGAGACAAAGATTTCCTTCAGGAGTTGGTAGAGACCAAAAACAGAGCTTAAAGAGAGTGAATATCAAACTTAGGTTCACCAGGTGGAGTCCAAATGAGTGATAAAGTTGTTCCATAACTGCTGGATGTGCAAATAAGCTAAGATTTACTGACATGTTCATCAAAGGTATGTCAGTGTTGTGTTCACAGCTTGTTTAAGTAAATCACAGCGTTATTATGTTATTGGTGGATAACTGTGGAACTAACTGTGTTTTCTGGTGTTAAGTAGTTCAATCTGTAATGATGTGTCATATTTTATAAGTTTATAATATGTTTTGTATGTAAAATGAGCAAATTCAGCAAATTGGCGAAAGGATAATGTTTAGCTCTTAAAGGTAGTGGAGTAAAAGTATAAAATAACAGTACAATTCAAGCACTCATGTGAAAAGATCCTCAAATTAGTACTCATGTACAGTACTTGTGTAAATGCACTGTGTAAATCCACCACTGTTTTTTCCATTGTTCTTAGCCTTGTTATTGTATGAAGAAAGACTTGTAGTGTCTGGTGTAAGATTAGAAGTTAATGAAAGTAACTTGAGAGACAATGGGTGCAGCAGTCGGCCATCTTCACTTTTCAACCACAAGCAATTATGAATATAATGCTCATAGTTTGAGTTACATGTTATGAATCTTCCTCAAGGCCTGACCCTCACCTTGTCTTGCCCTTACAGATCAGGTTAGGAATTGTATTAGAGCAAGGACGTGACAGCTGGAAATGGTTTGAGGCTCTCCAGATAGTTTGTTTTCAGACCGCGCTGCAGGGATGTATGTGGTAGTGCTCATGTGCCTCATGGTGATAAAACTGTTACTGTGAATGATATCACTGTAAAAATTTGCACTGCAGCATATTTAGTTCTTAGTGTTCTCTGCAAGTATGACAGGCTGATCAGAACTGTCCAGGTATCCCAGTGATGTGTCACTATCTGAGTTAATTAGACTCCTCTGTGCTTCAAGCACTTTGACCTGTTGGAGATTCATTTCCTGGCCTGTTGTGTTTCTAAGTCTGCAAATGGGGTTCTGGCATAATTTGCGTTCTCACTTCCCAATCCTTCTCAGATGGTGGGGTGCTTTTCCTTTCTTTATGACCAAATAAATCTAACTGGTGCCAAAGGAAAAAAAATGGGATTAAAATTCCCCTTTCACTGTCTTAAGCAGCCCAGCTGCACTGCACTGTTTGTTTTCCACAGCACGGTGCAGCTGCAGAGTTGAGCATTACATAGAGAGGTGGGCCAAAGCAAAACAGAAAAGACTTATTTTTATTGGCACGTACCTTCTCACTCACCGAGTGATAATTGTATTGTGGAGCTAGAAAGCAAGAACAGCAGTCTGGTTAAGATCATTTGATTAAACATGCGTTCTGTGTACATGTAATATCTTCAAGGTGGTTTTCTTCACTCTGAGGACTTTTACAGTAGCTCTTTTTCTCACAACCAAATTCTGTTTTCCCACCACAGTGTATTTCAGAAGACAAAACTGTACAAGTAGCACTTACTGTAAGATGTTGAAGTGCATGAGTGACACAGATAGTGATTGTTGCCAGAACACCAAGAATGATAATAATATTAATAACCTAGATGGTTTAAAGATAATGTAAACTCTACAGAGGAACGTGTACAGTGTTCTTTTTAAAAAATGCTGCAATTATTTATCAGACACACAACAGCTATTTTAATGACCACACAAAAGCAGCTAGTCATTCATGCAAGAAGGAATGAGCTGTATGGACAAAGCGAGAGAGAGAGAGATGTTGATGCATCTTGAGATAACATAGGAAGAAATGTGGTGCAGCAGGTAAGACATGTATGTGAGTAATATTATCTGGGCTATGGCACCGTCCAGGTGATTCTCTGTAAATGACGTCTGTAAATGAGCACGACTACCCAGCAGGTTTATGAGAGCTCAGTCTCTCGACAGAACCACTGCCCTAACCTGGGAACAGAGTTCACCACAGAAGAGATGGAGCTGGGTTTTGCACTTAACTGCGCTACTTAATTACAACAACTCATCTCATGCCATTTCTCTTGGAATAATTATTTTATTTTTTGCACAACCAGTCCTCTACAATCACATCAATTTTCTGTTCTTAGAGTTCAAATGTGTCTCATCAACATGACTCAGTTACTTGCAGAGAGCACACTGCCAGCACACCAATTTACAAACAGCAGAACATAGCACCTATTTTAGCCTCTGAATTAATAACAGGATTCAAAGTAGATCAAGAGTATTTACTCCCTGGCATAGCTCTTACAAATGATCTAATCCAACTGATATTTTCACATTATTTGAATCCAAATCAACACAGATGTAAGCAACTATTGTGTTGGACACGGCAGAGCTCAGTCTCCTCATTAGTCCTTATGGCCAGCAAATTAAATTTAAAATATGTAGACTTTGTTAGACACAAGATATGCAACACATGTACATTACAGGCTTTCTGTGATTGGGCACACACTACCAGCTGTGGACATTCATCCACCAGTAATTCTATGGAAGAAAGATTTACGCACCAACACACAAAGATGATGGTTTCCAGACCCTGTGCATTATTCTGATTGTGTGCTGGGCATGCTCATTCTATAGCTAAAGAGGGTAAAGAAATCAACCAAAAAGACAACACTAATAATAAATAATCCATGTGAAAAACAAAAACCCTCATGGACTGGGAATTACTTATCTTCTCCTTTGGATACACACAGACAAAAGCCAGCAAGGACGCTAAAAATATGCCAAAGACTTGTGGTGCAGTTTCCCAAGGCCAGAGAAAGGAAATAGACTGACAGTTTCTCCCTGACCCCTTTACTACCCCCCTGTAACCTCCTAACAACCCCCATGGGGGATCCTGTCTCTATGTGTAAAACAGACAGTCAAAAAGCATCCTGGAAACTTTAGAGCCACGAAAACAAGGGGACATGAGGAAGTCCAATAAGCTTGCATGTAGAGGGCTCAGTCGGGAGATAATCTGGAGGCCACACAGACCAGGCGCCAAGCCTATAGAGCCTAAAATCTCTGTGGCACAGCAGAGCAGCATGGTCATTGTTGTCTTTGGTAAGTAAGCAGCTTCAGTGAGGCCAGTGGTGTGAAAGCCACCTCTCTTCTTGAGTGTCTGCTCCGGACCCTGTTGTTGACATACAGGGCAGGTGCAGCTGCTCTTGACAACAGCACCAAGTAGAACCCCATCAACACAAACACATGCACACACACATGGAGCTTGGATGTCACAAGGCAGGGTTATATGGACAAAGACAAATCTACCATTTTCTTTAATATCTCTGCAACAATCAGCGAGGCACTGCTGAGTTAACACAGGGCCCACAGAGATGAAAACAATGGCTGGATTCTTCTGGCTTGAAGATGGCTATGGGAAATGGCAGGGATGCCAGGGCTGATAAGTGACCGAGGGGCTCAAGTTACTTCCAGCTGTCTGCAGCCATGCATGCCTCTGCGGAATGTATGGTTCACGCATAATGCAAACCATTTAATTTGCCTAATGCTCATAAAAATCTGGCGGACATATTAAATAAAGTCAACAGCCTTTCACTTCTTAGGCAGGGTTTACATCACAGGAAAGAATCTCCAATCCTCCAAGGAGCGGCGCAGTGCGTCCTCAGCTGAGAAAACACAGACAGTTGAAGACTGTGACCTTGCAAGCGATAATTTTAACTGGATCAATAAAAACCAGGCGATACCAGGAAAGCCTGAATGCAGCATCTGGAAAGAGTCTGACTCAGGCTTTGTGGACAATTATGGTAGTCACAAAACTGTACATAGTAAATAGTGTCCATGAGGACCTGTTGGCTGTGCTTGGTTTTTTTCCTTAAACCATAAAAGACAGATTTCCATATAGACACAGCAAAAATAAAGAGTAGGTTTGTCTTCTTGGAATTAAAATGATGGGAAATTAAAGTGAATATAAAATCAAGCCTGTAAAAGATTAATTTGCTGTATTTTTGTGCTGTAAACTGAGCTACACTGAAAAACTAGCGCCACACTGCATTAGCATCACCTCAATACCAGTGAGGGCCTCTTCCTGTCCATTTGGAAAATATAAGTACATTTTCAAGCTGCCGCACACTCCAAAAGGAGAGTGCTTTTGGCAGGCTTTGAAGCTCTCAGAAATAATGCTCCTTAAAAGCATCCTCTGCAATACAGAAAAACATGAACATGTATTTCAGTAAAGAGACGTGAGTGAGCACTTCTTAGCAACCATGTAAATACGCATTGGAGGACTTGGGCATGTTTGATGTCTTTTAAGTCTTATAATGTTACACCCTTTGCATGAGCTGCATTGATTAGCCTTTGTTAAGGCAATGTTCATTCATTCATGTCTTTCACTGATTCATTAATTAATTCATATAACTTCACTGGAGTCTGTCTGAGCTGTTAAAGCAGTGGACAGAAATGTGTTAATTCAGACTGTATCTCACCCCAATTAAATATTATTGTTTGTATTGTATGTATTTTTTCTAATTTGATCACTTAAAAATTAACACAGCCAACACTAATTTCACTAAAGTAGGATGCCTTCACTGAGCGTTGTTTCTGCAAACGTGAAAGGACACTACAAATGCAACAAAACACCAGAGAGAAGGAGAAGGGCAGGAACAAAACTTACTTTTTTCTTTTATTTCCCCTTCTTTGCACAGTTTAGTGTTTCAGTTACACCCTTTAGGCAGTAAAAACTGTCATCTAATCATATCCTCACACAGTCTTAAATGCCATATACGCCCATACCAGCCTGGAAAGGGGACCTTTCTGTGGATTAAAACGGATATGAGGTTATTTTTGTGAGATCCATGATTGCATGAGGCACTCCCATCCAGACTTAGTGTGATGACTGAGGAGGTGAGCTAATATGGCACAGTGGTGATACAAACAAGTTGTGTAAGTTCATCTGCAAAGGATCTTGCCCTTTGGTTGAAACGGCTTTCTTTCTATTAAATCTGTTGATCCTTCTGTTATGTCTGAAAGAAAGTTGGTACACACTTGATGTTCATCTAATTGGGTCATATGAGGGGGAAAATGTATTTCAAAATGTTCAAAAAAATAAAGATATCATGGATAATTCAACACCAGTGACATGTGCTGAATGATGTGAAGCCTGGAATCAGCCATTTATTGATAAAGACTCTAGAAAACAGGAGGACAACAATGTGTCATATATACTGTAAAAAAAAAGAAAGAAAAAAAAGCATCTTACAGGAAGAGCAGCATCATATAAAGATTCGATACCACATCTATTACAATAGTTCCAGATTTATTTTGTCCAATTTCCCTTTTTGCTGCATCTTGCAAAATCTCAAGCTGTATGAAATCAAATAAAGACATTCACGTGGGCCCTTTGGATTAATAAAAGAACATGACTTAGGTATGCTTCAAAGACAATCAAGGGAGACCTAAATCTCCTGAAGTGAGATAGATGGAAGCAGCAGTAGCACATTGTGTGATCTGACATGTCCTCTGCACACTTTAACTAGTATCATTAGAGAGCTTGACAGGGCGGGTTTGGCCTGGCAAGACACGTTGGGCACACTGCAGCAGATCAGAGGCAAGACAAGGGAAATGCTTTAACGCCTCTGAAACAGCGAGGCGAAAACGTGATGAGGGGATGGGAATTACTGCTGAATTAAGCACCACTTTGATTGGAAACTGATTGACCGATGGTTGGCAAAACATGAAAGGATGACCTTGAATTCTCCAAAGCGAGTATGGATTGGCACACAGCATCTCTCTCTCTCTCTTCCTTTCTCTCTTCCACTCTCAGTGTCTCTCAAACACACACACACACACACACGCACACACACAAACAGAACCGCAAACACACAAGCACACTCTGATAGAAACACACATCACGAGGAGAAACACATACATGGGTATCGACACACATGAGCGCTCCATCTCTGCTTTTTCACACTGTGTGTGTGTGTGTGTGTGTGGAGGGTGGGGTGGGGTGGGGTGGGGTGAACACAGTCACGTACGACAAGCCAGAGTTGTGAGAGCAACTTCAAAGTAAGGCAGATGCAGGGACAGCACCCTCTGAATAAATTTTCTGGCCACCAGTCGATCTGCCCCCAGGCTAAGATTGTGGCTGTTCGCATCTCTCCTGACCCCTCATCAACTCCCTGTTAAAACCAATCTCTCTCCAACAAGGCAGTCATAGAGAGAAGGGAGAGAGACATAGGTAAATGTAAAGGAGAACAAAATCCTCTTTCACATGTTACAGGTATAAAGACATTAATTTTTCATCACATCCTCGATTGTCAGGCTTCCCTAAAAGCAAACGTGCAGCTGCTTTGATGAATAGATCAGTGTAAGGGGCTTTATACCATCACAAAACACATAAAAGATACCTGAAATGTATCATGGAGTAATTATATATGTGTGTGATTGTGTCCAGAAAATAATTATGTTTTTCAAGCAAAGTTAAAAGCAATCAATTGATGTGCTTTATTTTCACACCAGCAACCATTTTGTAACAATAGGCATCATTTTGCTATTGAATCGGTGGCTTTCTCACTTTGGAATAAAACATTTCAGATGCGCTAGATTTTATTTATTTTTTTTATCTATCACAGAAGTGTTACATCTCACTGTGCTGTTACAGCTTACTGTGGACAACAGTCTACTTACTGCATGCCAGTGGTGCTTAATAGCACACTGCTGAAACTTAATGCATGTGTGAGAAGTGTCAGTATTTAAGAGATATTCTTGTTCAGCAACTGCTTATGCACGTCATTATTATTTTTCTATGTTGACTTGTTTTAATATTTGATTTCTTTATTAATCATTCATGAGGCAATGGTGCATGAGCACTGAATTATTGTAATTACACCTGCTGGGACACGCACAGTCCATTACTTCTCTGACATGTGGTACATTTAGAAGAAAAAAAATCTGTATTTTCTCTATTTTGTGTTGGTTTTTGGGTAAAGAAAACAATATTGTGTGTCAGTGTCAAACGGGTTGCATTATAAAACTGGATGAACAAAATGAACATCTTGTCTGGGCATCATTTGGAAAATGCGTTTTCTCACATTCTCTGCATACTGTAGCCCAGTAACAATGATATGTACCCTGAGGGCAAATGTTCACCTGTGTGTGTGCATGCAAGTGCAAATGTGTCTTTCTGTGTACAAGAAACCCACTGCCCATAACCACTGCATGCAATTCACAGAAACTGCAATATGCACCTACCGTATATGTAGGTTTTAACTGAATACAAATACACACACTGACGTGCACGCACACACAAACGCCCAGGAGGAGTGGTGATCTAATGAGGCCCGTGGAGACATTGCCGAATTGTCAGTCAACCCGGAGCTTGCTGACATGCAGTCGACAACATCAATGACTTCTTTTCTCAAGCAGGAGAAGCCTGTCGAATTGCATCAGAGGTAAAGAGAAGTCTGAGGTCCATTGGACTTGGACGGAGAAAGGTGGAGATGGAGGATGGGGTAACGAAATGTTCTACAACAACATAAGGGACACAAGAGTAACAGCTAACGTATGTGTGTTACAACTTAGAATGCCTTGCAACTTTCTATGTGCCGTGAGCATACACCACATTTCTTTTTGCATTTTAAGCACATCTCCCAGTCATGATTTAGATTTATGTGCAGGTTACTCCACAGGAACAAAGAAAAAAAAGAAGCTGTAACCACTTCCCTTGTTCTTCCAAGACTGCTTGCAAAAGTGGGCCTCCAATCCTGTTCCTCAAATCAACAATGGGGCCATGTGTTTAAGTCTAGAGAGAGAGAGCGAGAGAGAGAGAGAGGAGGAGAGCCAACTTGTCCTGCCATAGGAGGCCTGAATGTTCAGAGGCTCATTGCCTCACTCTGTCATGCCTACAGTTGTGCAATAATAGGCCACGCTCATCCCAGGTGTTATTGTCTTACCCAGCGTATTGTTTCAGGACACACAGACGTGCAATTTACATGGCAGTGTGTAATTATGACTTTCTCACCAAAGCCTGGCCTGTCATTTTCACACACATGGAGGCAGTGTGGTCTCTGGTGCTGGTCTGGACAACACTGGATCACTATACCACATGATAGACTACTGCTCAAATTAACTTCAACTCTTATAAAACATATAGGCCTACTTAGGGAAACACCTCATTTGGGCTTATTTTCATTTACAATAGGCCTACAAAGACAAAATTAGCAGATGGAAGGGTTTTGCTCCTGTTTTTGATCATTTATGCGATAGCTACGATAATAATAATTAATAATAGTAATTAATAACTATGTATTTCATGTATTTTGTTACTTTATTTATCCTATTATTTTCTGTTCAACTGCCCTTGATCATGTCATGTGTGCGTGGCTACGCTTCGGTGGCTTGAGGGTGAAGAATAGTTGATCTGCATGGTAGTGAATGAAGTGTCGGTTTTCAGTGCAAACTCCTCCCCTACGGACGGGCTGCGCTTTTCTTCCACTTGAACGACCAAGTAGTTTTTCAGGGCGCATTCCCCGGCAGCAATGTGGAGGGAAAGGGCGACTTCTTCCAGCTGAACATTTTATACTTTTGCAATCTGTTTTTTATTTTCTCTTTTATAGTTTAGGGAACTTTGCGTGCGTTAAGAGACAACAGCGAATCGTCGGGAAAGCAAGCGAGTTAGAAGTGAAGAAAACGTTTTTTTCCTGTTTTACTCCAGCCATTGTTTTCTTACACATGGATATTAGGAGATGAAACCGGACGTGTGTCTTGTTCTTGAGTAACGTCGAGAAACGTTGGACTCGTAGTTTATGTGGTCCCCGGGCTCTGTAGGAGGAGGAGAGAGAGTCCCATTCCTCAGCAGCACAACAAGGAGAGACGCACAGGGGCCACAAGTTGTCCACAAGCTGCGAAGGAGGCGAAACTTTGCCAAGTTGCTGCGCATCCGGCCACTGACGCCAAATATTCATCAATATTTTCTACCAGCGTCTCTGTTGCAACTTTAACTGTGGATTATTATCGCAAGGCTCGCCATGGACCGCGGGGTCGCCTTCAGAGGATGAAAAAGGAGTTTTGAGACATGAACAGTGTCTTGTAGTTAGTTTGCCACTCCAGCGGCGCGTTTGGACTACACCGATCTGATAAAAAAAGAAGAGAGAATTGTTTTCTCGCGATTGTTTTTCCTCTCCTCGATACTATACACACTGTTCTGCTAAAATGCCACAGCTGAACGGAGGTGGTGGTGATGATTTGGGGGCCAATGATGAGATGATTTCTTTTAAAGACGAAGGGGAGCAGGAGGAAAAGATATCCGAAAATGTATCAGCGGAAAGGGATTTGGATGATGTGAAATCCTCCTTAGTGAACGAGTCGGAGAGCTCGTCAGACTCAGAGGTAAGGGCACTGCAAATATAACACGTCCTCCACACTGCTCAGCGGGAAGAGAAATTATATTTAATGCTGTTGAAAGTTTCAATAGTTTCCCCTCCGTGTGTTATGTTCTCCCCTTGTCAGCCAGCAGAGAGGCGCCCCCAAACCAGACCCGACTTAGAAAGTTATGAGAAAGCCAGAGACTACTTCAGTGAAGGTAAAAAATAAACAAACATACAAACATCCGCAGAACTCTGTGTACTGTAACTTGTAATTATGTCGCTTTTGTGGCTTCACCAACCCTGACTTTTCTTTATCCCTGCAGCACTGAGAAGGCAGCAAGATGGTGGCTTTTTCAAGAGTCCTCACTATCCTGCCTACCCGTTTCTCATGATTCCAGACCTCACCAATCCCTACCTATCCAACGGTTCATTGTCTCCGAGTGCAAGAACAGTAAGTGTCCCTGTGGTTATGTTGCTCCTTTCTGTCCCTTTCTAAATTTTTCTTTCGCAACGTGTAAAAACTTTGGCCGTGCGTAAAAGTTCCTTGTGCACTGCCAGACCGCCATATTCCCTCCGAGTGGCCTCTCAAGGAGTACTAACTACTTCTTTGTTCTTTTTTTGGGGATATGCATTTCTCCCTGCCACCCACCCTCAACATGGCTTGCGTTTGACAACTTCTCATTTGGCTGAAAGTTCAGACGCATTAGTCATGCTTTTTTTAATTTGGCATGATTTATGACAGCTCCATGTCGAAAATACCCTGCAACACTAATTCTGGATCTTGATTATATAGGCTACTTCATAGCAGACTTTGTCTTGTCATGTGCTACTACTATTAATTGCAGGTAGGGACTTATATCTTGTAATGTAGAGTTTTAGTATTCTTCTAAAAATGTTATTTTAGAATTGCAAGATATTTTTAAGTTAGCCTACACCCTCCAGAGTGCTTTCCCTTTTGTACTTAGGGTGCTTTAATGGAGGCATTGCTATATTTTACTGACTAGTAACAGTTCAGTGTACTTTAGTGCCTACAAGCTTGTTGCACACATTCTCTACAGTAAATTAAAAGTTGTTCATGAAATCATATCCTACAGTAAGAACAATGTAATACCTTGCTTTGACACACATGGGAGGCATTTCACTGCTTTGTCCATGACAGTTGTTGTCCAGAGACTTTTAAAGTCTTAAGTAAGTGTTGTTGATGCAGAGTTTGCAATGAGTCATTTACTTGTTGCGCGGTTGCATCACATCAGTTGCCCATGAAACTGTAAAGGGGTTTTAACCAGTATTGTTGCATTTGTTCTTTTGCTGCTATTGTGTTTTTGTTTCCCAAAACAAGCCACACAAACAACAGGTTAATTAAGCACAGAGACACAATGCTTACAGTAATTTCACACAAGTCAGCAATGTTGCAAATGTGACTAATGAATGGCATGTAAGAAAGTTCATGGAAAGAATCCCACGCTAAGGTCAAAGAACATGTTTGAACCAGTAGTGACATTAAATACTGATTCCAAACAAACATGGCTGATTTTAAACAATTTAACCACCACCTTTTGGAATTGTAACCTATTTAATACAACTGGGGCTAATATGCAAACTTCCTTGAAATAATCCCCGCTGAAGAGCTGTGTTCCTCCGAGCTCGTCCATCCCCCATTCCATGTCACAACCCCCAAAAACAAGTACTATCGTTAAGGCCTGGCAGGCATCTGAATAAAAAGACCCCCCCCACACACACACACACACACACACACTTTTTTTTCTGTCTCCTTTTCAGTGTTCCAGGCCCACTCTCCTCGCCTCCCTCTACCTTCCATTCAATTAGAAAGGCGTTAGTTGACCATTGTTATTCTGAGCAGTCTTGATGGCTTCATTGGAGGTCTCCATTGGGGCTCATTAACTAAATGGCTACTCTGCTCACGCTAGCTGACGAGTTTCATAGGAATAACGTCAGAGATACACACACTGAAAAATAAATGCATCATAATATTTTGTGGATTTTTGCAGGGGCTGTTAGTATATGTTTTTATTATAAACATTATAGTTTAAAGTAATGGACTGAATTTTTAGCAGCCTGTTATGTAGCCTCTCGCTTCCTTGTGTTTTTGTCCAGCAAACCAAAGTTGAAAATTAAAATGGCTGTTCTTGTTGCTTGAGGCAAAGTAACAAATAATTGGAAAGGATTTAAAATTTGGAGGTATAATCCTCCATTTTAGAAGAGAAAAAAAGAATGAGGTCAATGGGACAGAGTGAGCTGACACTGTCAATCACCAGCGCAGCAGAAAACATGCAGACAGACAATGGCTGGCATACTTACCAGACGTCTTAAAGTCTCCATATTGCACATGGCTCAGTGTGAATGCAGTGAATTTGATTGATGAGAGGTTCCACTTAGTATGTTTTTAGGCTTGCATTTTTTTGGTGGGGGGGGGTCAGTTGGCTTGTTTACACCTGTAGATGAAGTTCAATACAGTCAGATTTACTGGTTGATATTTACCAGTGGCCTGCACCCGTGTCTGGCCAACAATTTAGTTTAACTAATGAGCTCCACAGCTACATTTACCATGCATAATCATTCTGTGGAATATGCCCACAGGGTCACCTAATTTGTGTTGTCACCTCCCTGCTGTTGAGACACAAACAATCCCAGGGCCTGCAGGCAGTTTATTATATTGTATGTCTTGGAAAGCCCTGTTGGGACCGACAGATTTGTTTTATAAGTGTGGTGTGGTATGTGGTTGTACTTGTACTGCATGAGACACATTAAAGTTATGTCTCTCAAGCAGATCTTGCGATTAACACCAGGCAACAGAGTCCAGGTAGAGAGCTGCCGTTTCATGGTGTTGAGAGCGAAGAAAATATGTTTTGTAATTACAGATAGAACAATGTGTGTGTGTGTCGTTTTTACATTTCTTGCATAAATCCTCCCTCTGGTCTCACAAAGTAGTATTTGTGTGTAACAATAAAGCAGTATAATGCATATATGTTCTGTACAAGTCAGTATTTAGAAGAACACACTGCTGGATAGTAGATACGAGTTGTTGCTTAAGAGTCATCGTGCAGTGATTTCACTCTGCAATGTGCTACATGATGAAGGATTTGAATCCCAAACTTTTCAATTTGGATGTGGCAACCCTATCATGAGCAATGAGAGACAGGCCTACATGGGATCAGCACAGAGTTCCCCTGAGGGCCAAGCATAACTGATTTAAAGCCTGCTCAGAGCTGACATTCTGCTGTAATCCACTGAGAGCTGAGGAGGAGGTTTTATGTTTGCAGAGATGTTCCACCAGACCTCTGCCTGCAGTGGGGTGCAGGGCCAGGGAGTTTTTTTTTCTCTCCCTCTTACTAAAGTCAGCCCAACAAATCCAGCTTATTGTTTGTGGATTCATTGACATGATTATCACCAAATTGTTCCTGTAGTGACAGACTAGTGCCAGATTTAATTGGTGAACACATACACTCTGCTTGACGCCACCTCTTGTCAGCTCCATCAGCACTTTTACATAACTCTGGGAGTACATCATCATCATCGCCAAAGAGCGAAATGCCTCTTGTGTGTGAGAGGTGGCGAGTAAGCAAGAGCGAGGTTAGCCGCTCAAATATATCTTCATCAAATACGCAGTGGGTCACCTGAACTCATGAGCATGATTGTTGAATGGAAAATTGTTTGAGATTGAGATATGAATGGGGAGCTTGTATAAGTCTGAACATGTCAGTGGCTGTGATTGCATGCCTCTCTGACTTCCCCCCCCCCCCAATTCTTTCGGCCGCTTTTGCTGCTTAAAAATGTGCAGACAAAGAAAAGTCAACACAGACATTGTCCCGCTGAATAAAAGGGCCTCTCCCTGCATAAGCAAACGCTGTTTGCATGGAGGTGTCGTTTCATCAGGTGGCTCACTTGGCATTTCACTCACCTTGCTGTGTACGTGTGTGCAAGTGTGCACCCGTGCGTCCATGCGTGCTTCACGTTTGTGTGTCTGGGTAGGGGTGGGGGGATGTTCAGGTGAAGCTCTGTGGATACTTTGCAACAGAGGGAACAGTGTACAGGGTTCACATTCTGACAACCCTCAGTGTTGTATTCCTGAACGTTAGCGCGCAAATATTTTTTCAACCAAGCACTGTGTCAACAGAGCTTGACATTTTTTGACTAGGTTGATAGTTTTTAAAAAGATTTTTTCTTCAAAGGCAAACACATCTACATCAATTTAGTGGCTCTGTTCAATTAAAAGCAGATTGCCAGCAGCCACAGAAATGCCATCGCTGGCAGAGAGCTCTCTCCCAGAGTGATTCATTTTGATAATGAACTCATTGCTTGGGCTTGAGGAAATTAAATTAAATTTTGGCAAAAAGTTTTGTTATGAAACATTACATTAGTTATAAGAAGGAGGGGGGAAGATTTGGGCTGATGTTTGCACTTTAACATTTTAAATAGAATTATTTCAAATAGAGGAATTTTAATTGGTTGCTGAATGAATTGTTACTGTACATATTTCAACAGTTGTACGTCTCAGCACTTATATTACACAGGGGCAATCGGGGTCAGGTCTAATTAGTGCAACACAAACCAAAGCAGTTTATCGTGGTGATTATAGTGCCATAGTGTGTTGATAATTTTCCACTTTAAGTGCCTTATAAATTACTCACTGTGTGACAGACGTCTAAATCAGCAGTCATAACTGGAGACAATACACTTTCTGTAATCTGTAGATTCACATACAGCCTCTGTATTGGCATTTTACAGAAACATGCAGTTTGCATTTTGTTTTCAGACCGTGGACGCTCATGCTTGCTTCCTAACTTCACTTGTATAGAACTGTGTGAAATGGTGTCAGTCCTGGTCTGTATCCTTCCCTCTTTGGTCTCTGTGGAAAGCATGAGCTGGCGTCAATTCCTCCCGCTACCCCATAGCCTGCTAGTTCACTACCTAACCCACCCACTCGCCCGCCTGACATTAGAAATTCTGTTTATAGCGCTCTCTGGCTTCTCAAGCGCGGGCCCCATCAGGAGCATCTCAGCACCCTTTGAGGAAAGGATAACCAACATCTCCCCTCTCCAGCCGCAGACTCCCCATGTTCAGTGACATCAATGAATCCCTTTGATGTGCCAAGATGAATATGTGTGCAAATGTGTTTTTATCAATTAATGTGTTTTTCTCATTTGCTATGTTTGGCCAGAGCTACAGTGCAGTTTGGTACATCACTTTTCCCTGTGAAAATTTGGGCAAACTTGTGTTTCAGTTGGGAGACATTTAGCCAAAGGGTTGGCATCTCTAACACACCTGAGTTCACGCCAAAACTGCTTTTTTTATTTAAAGATGTGTTTTTGACCGTGTCTTTATCAACATCCTAACAACAACAAAAAAACTCCTATTGTAGAGTTAGAAGCTCAATAAACACCAAAACTTGTAGCTATTTATAGAGGAAACTGCTGGTCATGTCTACACATGTTCTGTCTCTACTTTTAAACAATTGCAATCCTTATGTAGTGAGTGGATGGTCACTGCAGGGTTGAGCCATGATGACAAAGACTTGGCAGAGGGGAAGACAAAGATTAAAGCAATGGAAGTCTTAAGCTTGTTATCTGTAGTCCTCCACAGCTGGTAATTATCCCAAAAGTAAAAGAAAAGTTTTTGGAGATGGGGATGTGGGAGGTGGAGACATATCATGTGTCATGTGAATACCAACTTAGTCATGTCTGTTCTGCGGTATTAATCTGGAATCCTGGTGTTAGGGGGGTGGGGCCCTGGATTTATCAGGGGGGTATAGACTCACTTCCAGGTGTCCACCGAATCGTCAATCTTATTTATTCAGTAAAAATCCCTTTAAACTCCAAACAGGAGCTCTTTGCAGCTTCAAGTCAAGCTTCACAAATTAAATATATTTATTTTTTTGCCTGCAACTAATTTTTTTTTAATGATTGTTTTTTTGATTAATTGTTTAATCCTTTGGACAAAAGACTTTTAGAAAATAGTGAAAAATGTCTATTATACTTCCCCTGAGCCCAAGAACAATCCATCTAAATTGCTTGTTTTGTCTGACCAACAGTCCAAAACACAAAGACATTCAGTTTACTGTCACATATTACTTAGATGTTCACTCACAGTTGAGAAGCTGGAAGCAGGAATTTTTGCTTTAGAAATGACTGAGCTGTAGAAGGGATCATTACAGATTAACTGGTAATGAAAATAGAACTCACTTGCAGCCGCACTTCTATCTAACTGATGGGTGCTAACTGATAGGTGGTAGTGATGGGGGGCTGTCCCATGTAAGTGTATATGGCGCTTTTGTAGCCATAACCACTACTGTTTAGCTCGCATAAAGAAATGTTTTCCCTCTATAATTGTACCTTAAACGCTTCCCTCCATGCTAATAAAACGTGATTGTACAGCAGGAAGAAAAAGAAATAGCTCTAAACAGGGTTTCATCAGTCTGGTATTCCAAGCAGCTGTTTTCAGTTTAAGCACTGCAGGCAGCAGGAGAGAGAAAGAGAGAGAAAGAGAGAGAGAGAGAGGGAGAGAGAGGGAGAGGGAGCAGGCTGGAGGAGAGATTGTTGATGAGATGCGGTGGTGGGAGCATAAACTGGGGCAGATACGGGTCCTGCTATTCCTTTGCCTGTTATCCCGAGGTGGGCCGGCTTCCAGACCTTGAGGCACTCACTTATCTGAGGGATTCTGTCTCCCACAGAGCACAGTTTCTCAACCGTAGACCACAATGCTTTGCCATTCCCTTGCAGTCACAGCCCAATCAGCAAACAGCAGGAGGCTATCAGATCATGCACATGTTGCATCAGTACTACTGAGATTTGTATCAGGCTTCGCTTCAGTTCACATACAGGCCATAGAAGAGAATTCTCCCGAGTGTGTTAAAGGCCATGTCATACAGTGCATGTCTAGTATCAGTGAGGTTGTAGTAGTCATACTAAATTAAGAAGAGGATGGATATCCGTCCAGGATGAGGTTAGCTGACAAGGAGCAGAGCAGCTGTTCTTCTTGTAGAAGTTATAAATCAGTTGGCTGCTTCCCACTGAGTTTGTCCTGCAATGGTAGAGCGAGTGTGGACTGCCGGTGCAGCTTGTGGCCCCTGACTGACACGTCATGTCAACATATTGCACCTGCATACACGAGCAACCTACTGTAGCAGACTGTAACAACTTTATGGTAGATTGCTTTAATTAGATTATTGCTTTACTCATATTAAGTTCCTTTTCCTCTTTTATATATTTTATATTGCAGCGTGGATTTGTCTTCAACTGATACTGATACCTATGAAAAAACAAAGATTAAAGCTATAAACTATAAGCTAACTGTTGATGTAACTAATGAGAGTGTCGTGCCATCTGTAATCTGAATTCAGCTCTGGCTCTAAAAACAGTCACAACTTTCTTTAAAACTGTAATTTTAGCTGTTATTTTAAGTGTCAGTGTATCTTGGTGGTTCGCATAATATCATACAAAAAGTAATTATTTTCATTTTACATTCTACAAAACAGACTTTTCTGTAATTTTCTGTAACAAATAAACAAACAATAAAAGTGTAAATTTGTCAAATAACTATGGAAGTTATTAGTCCGCTTTTCATTTTTTCTAAATTAAGGTCAGGTAAAACAATTTTGGTTAAGGTTAGGAAAGGGATGACAGGAGTTTTTAATAAATGATTAATGTAAAAACCAGCCTGGATGAGTCCAGGCTAGACTCATCCCCATGAGATCAGGCTTTTTGTCCTAATACTGATGATAACTTAACCTCTAGGTGCCCCTTGTTTCCCTCAGTTACCCTTCTAAACCAATTGTACTTGTTAAGAAGTCACAATGTTCTGCAGAGCAACAAATGTGATTAAAGCCGAGCAAAGGCACAAGTCATCTAAAATGTGTAGCCCCCTTATCTGGACCCAGACTTGTGAATCCTGTTAAAATAAATAGCAGAAGCAGCAGAAACCTCTGATGGGCGGATATTTTTGTGTTGAATCTCACTCTTTCTGACCTTATCTCCTCAATTTAAAATTATGAGGTAGTGTTCTTGATTAGTTGGGAGTAATAGCTGTTGTTGAGGGCATAAGAGAGCCTTTAGTGATGGCGGGATTTCACTTGTGCCTGCCTGAGATGGTCAGCATCATTAAGTTTTTTAGTACTGAGATTTTATCATTTGATATACTCAGGTTTGTCTTGTGGTAGTGCTCTTTCTATAAAATCCACATTAGCGTGAGGTGAGTCTTGGATGATGATGATGATTCACGTAAGGGGGTTGGATGGCAGCTCCACACCTCTGCTGACATAATCCCTTATCCATTTACATGCTAGATACCAAATCCCTACAAATGTGACTGACCTATTAGCTTCAAATTTAGAGCTAGCTATATTAGAAAGGAAGATCTAATCAGCCCTATATGACATGGAGCAGGCCACGGAGCCCTATTGTTTGATTGGTACATGGGTTGGAGGGGCTGGCTATTGGAAATCCCTGAAGCAGGCTTTAGGGGCAGGTCTGATTCTCGTGTGAAATGGGAAGACTCTATAGCTCTCGGCTGACTTGACTGGGGCTGTATGGGTGTGTTGGCAGGGGGAGCGCCGGTCATGAATAGGGTCTTTGACTACCTCAGACTTGCCCTGAAAGGCAGGACAAAGACCCTAGGGCAACGGCTTAGAGCCTCACAGCTGAGCTACAGAATGCTTGGCCGAGTCTTCCTCCCTCCTTGCCTGATTTAAATACTACAGTGGCTTTCAGCATTCTGGCAACGGAGGCTTGCATTCACTGCAGCACATTTACCATCAACTTTTCTCTCTGTTTTTGTTTACAGTATACGAATGCCAGAGCTGTTTACGTAATCCATTGTATAGGATCCATCTGAGGTGCTGGTGAATATGCATCAGTGACTCTCTTAAAACCGCCTGAAGATTAGCTTCATGTTGTTCGTATTAAGCAGAATTTATTTGGATACAGACTAACTGGTGGCATATGTGTTTATCACTGCTAATCACAACTCTACACTGAGTCGTTAATTATGGAACATTTTTGCTTATCTTCGTGCAAGATGGAGATGTTGGCAAGTAAACAAGACGAGACTTGGTGCGCACCTCTAATTGCTTGATTATTTTTGACAGATCAGTGCGACTCTTCAGCTTCGAGATTTTCAGGGGCAGAATAAAAAGCCATAAATCTTCTTTGCAGAGTTAATGGGGTTATTTGAGTCCTGTCCAGACACTCTCTCCCCACAGAGTGTCTAGTTTCAGATGTCACTCAGAGCTTTGTTTGCCCCCCAGGGTGAAGGGTTAGAGGTCAAGGTTCAGGGCCAGTTGGCTGAGTGGCCACAAAAGCCCAGGCTTCCCCTCAGCACATCCGATCCCTTCTTCCACACCAGCCTGCAGCCACAATGAAGGGATCGGTTTGCAACATTCGCCTTTTCTTATTATAACCTAAAACTAATTTTCGCTTATGTCAGGAATTGTAAGGCGTGTAATTCACAGTTTCACAATGAGGTCATAAAACTAGCTTAGGTTTACGGCTTGAGACTTTAATTGTTTCGCAGTGGAAACTTCAGTGCAGTTCTTGTTTTAGAGGAGTCTTGTTGCATTTGCTGTCCAGCTACTGTGTAGGTCCATTAATACCATAAAAACATTCTTTAATTGGTGTTATTTGCATGATTTGAGAGTTTAGATTTCTGAGACCTTCTTTCTCTGTCGACATTAACAATCAACAGTTACACCTCAGTAAAATTTCACATCAGCCCGTTGAAAAAGTTCTCTTTTTCTTTGTTCAAAACACCTCCGAAACTTTGTGAGCCCACAACCTTGCCCACATCAGCCACCACCCACAACCTCAACTTTTCTCCTTGCCCCACCACCACCACCCAAACATGTCCTCCAGCCAGGTTTATTATGCCGTTTCACGCAGACCAAAATTGCAGCTGCATGGAGAACAATCTGGAGCACATTAGCTCAGGCGCTGTGATTTATAAATTGTTTCTCAGGCCATAAATCCCTGCTGTAATTGTGCACAAGCACCCCTCTCTTTCTCCAGTAACTCCCCCTTCGTTCTCTTTCTTTCTCTCAGTCTCTCTCTCATTGCAGCTTACAGTTCTGGGGTTAACACTAATTGTTTGCAGAAGTGTGCAGTTTGGATTGAGTAGACGTTTGTTGCGTTGTGGCGCAGCTTTTGGGGCTCGCTGAAAACAGCTCTTCATGAAAGATAAACTTTCCTGCTTTTTTTCATGTTGTTCGTAAACCTTTTCTGTCACGTGGTGTGAGCTAAACGTCCAAAATGGGATATGAGCATTTTGTCTTCAGCTCCATGTTACTGTGCTTCATGCTCTGCATTCCTGAATACTGTGTAATTGTAAGGGGCCTCTCCTAAACTCTGTCCCTGGGAATTTGATATTTACAGCAGCCCCTGATCGTAATCACCTTGCCGTTTTCATTATACTGTATTGAAACTGAAAGATAGCAACAGCTGTATATATTGTTTTAAAAAGCATGTCCAGCCTTGAGTTCTCACTGGTCTGCTTAATGTTATGAAGATGTTTTTCAGCAACTTTAAAAACTGGAACAGATCTTTCTTCTCAAATTGTGTAAAAAAGTATTTTATTCAAAATTGACAGAACAAAATAAAGATGTTCTCAGGAGATAAGCAACCCCTTGCTTATGTTTCTACTCCATTGTTTTACTTTCAAGAGACCTGATGAACCTTGAAGAGGTAGGGGACCTCATGACCCAACCTCATCCCCCCTTACGACTCCTGTAGAGGCGTTTTCTCCAACCCTGAAAACCTATACATTCTTACTGGGAAATGTATTCTTTACAAAGTTTCAGACATGTAAGAGGTTCCTGGATGTGAAAGGGAATTAAATTTATAGCCAAATCACTAGATCATGATTTAGCGCTCAATATCACTACGCACAGCACGATGAAAATGAAGCCTGCATATTGCAGAGGAATGATTTTTACAAATATTTCAGGTATAAAAATGCACTGGGAAATGTCATGGTCGTAAGTTTTGCACTTATGTCGCACACTCTGGAAGTTTGATACTACTTTTGAAAATATTTTATATCTGTGTAATATACCAAGCATTTTATGTAAAATTAGATTATTTTCAGGCCAAAAACATATGATTTTTTTGTTGTAATTTGTTTTGGAATACGAAAAATGGCAAATAAGAGCTTCTAGCCCAATTGATTAATTGATGGCACTTTTTTTTTTGTCATATGCCTTTACGTATTTCTAGAAGTGTTCATAAATGATGTTGGTTTAATTTCAAACAGGCAACCGCTCTGTTTTGCTGAGGGCTGAGTGTCGAAGCATACCTGTGCCGTGTGAATGTGTCTGTGTGTTTGAGTAGAGCTGCAGGGGCAGGCGACTGGGGCGGGCGGAGAGGAGACGGAGAGTGGAGTGACTGGGGTTAGCAGTGGGGTGATAGGGATGTCAGGTAGTAAAATCTGAGATGAGAGAGGGCCCAGAAGTCTGTGGGGCCTGGAGATTTGTGCACTCAGAGAGCAAACACTGGAGGCATCTGCAGGCAGCTGTGTGTGGGGAGGGGGGAGGGAGGGGCTGCTGCTTAGGACAGGGGGGTGGGGGTGTGGAGCTGGGTGGTGGTGTTGGGTGGTGGTGAAGAGAGGGAGGAGGAGAGGGGGGGTGGACTTGCACAGTGAACACAATCAGCCCTCTGTTTTCATAAGACTTGTGGTATGTGAGAGCAGAAACAAATGTGTTTAATTTAGGCCCCTTTTTTTTCTCCCTCTTGCCTTCTCTACTGCACCCACTTATGCCCACCTCAGTTTTTCAAAACTGACGTTTTCCCTTCAAAATGCCTCCTTGCCTCTCCTGCCACTGTCAGCTGCTTTAAGGAAGTTTAAAAAAAAAAGAGCCAAGAAAAGCTTTAAAAAAAATAGAAACAATCACCCACTGTGCCCTGTCAGAAAAAAAAAGCCACACTTTTAGCAGACGTACTCAAATTTACTCTTGGAGGGTGGGGGTAAATATTTATCTGCAATTTCTGGAAAAAGAAGAGAAAAAGATTATTTTTATGTCTTCCCCGAGAGTTTGGAGTGATTACTGTGCTGTGGTATTTGTCCTGTTCTGTGTGAAGAGTGCATGCTGGACTTATTATTGCCTCCTAAATGCCTTGGCAGGAAACTCAGTATTATATTGGTAGCCCATGCTGTCTCCAGTCAATTTGTGTTTGGTCATAAATGAAAAATTCAGGTCTCACTTATGTGTCATTGGCGTAGACTTGGATGTACACACCTACACTTAGAAACACACACACACACACACACACACATTTGATTTCTAAGTCGAGCTTTACTGTAAACATCCAGCCAACCACTGGTAACCACCTTGTGTTCTGGAGTTAATTATACAGACGTTTACGGCTGTGAATTTCAATGAAACGGGGCTACTCCCCAAACAATAAAGAGTTGTGTTCCTGTGCGACTGGACAACAATGCTACAGGACATGGAAAAGCAGCATCTTTGACATTTGAGGTGTAGGCTGTCTTGACATCAGATCACACTGACATTAAGCGGAGCAGTGTGCAACAATTGAAAGCAGATCTCCCAGGTATGGGAAACCACATAACTGACTTCACATAATTGACTTGAATGGCTTTGCACCCTCCTCTCTGTCTTTATGAGATGGCCTTGCTCTTACCAGATGCATAATTATTTTCTTGTGTGTCTAATTATACAGTGAGTTTTATATGACCTGCTGTTGTGCTCTGTACCAGAATTTACTCACTTATTCCAAACTTTAACCTCAGCGAGACTGAAGAGCTTTTCCTTTAACTGCATCTGATTAAAAGTACCTGAAAGTCAGTGAGACAGAATAAGAACAATGGCGAATTCATTTAACGACTCATGTGAGCTCCACGGTAGCACTGTAAAGCTGTGGTTACAGGAAGTAATAACTCTTATACTCTTATCGTGCAAAAGGAAGAAAGAAAAAAAAACAATGCTGATTCAAATAATTGCTTGAGTTGCTAAAATGCAAACTCTTGCTGAAGTCGCAGCTCACTCACTGGGACAGAATGTTAAAGAAGTGTTTTAGGGGAATTTAGTTTGGCCTTGTATTCTGTTAATTCTGTTTTATTACTGAAACAGCAGTAAATTCACTCCCTGGACTTTTCAAATAAACCCAGTTAGCTGGCCAGTTTGGCCTTGTACAGAATATGCATGAGGCTCTCATATGACACCATTGCTCATTGACTTTTTAAAAAGTTCAATCTATGTATGCATGCTACGTACAGAAGTGGATGGAGCTGCGGGCAGAGTGTGTAACCATCTTAGAAAAACCTTGACGCTATGTTGTTAGGACCTCCCTCACGCTGCCTCCCCTCTTCACTCTCGTCTCTCCCTCTTTGCACTAATAGTTCTTTTGTGTACAAGGGCACGTTAAGAGGCCAATGAGCCTGGCCTTAATAGGCCACGTTGCCATAGAAACCACAGCACTCTGGATGTCTGACCTTTGACCCATTTTTTTTTACTTGCTGTGAATAAGAGTGCAGGACGATCAACCAGGTCACAATAGAGGCCCGGCAAACTGAGGGAGTGCCCCTGTCATAGTCACTTAACTTCATTCCTCTATGGGCTAATGGACACTTCAAATGTGGTAGCCATTAGCAAGATGCTATCTCCACTGCAGGACCGCAGACTTCTCAGGGTTAATATAATGTAATCCAGGAGACTAGGCTTTGTATGAAATCCAAGTTATGAACTGAAAAGGGGAAACTAATAGTTCTTATAGTTTTTTTAGGTGCCTGATGTGACTGATCTAAATACAGTTAGATGAAACACATCTTCACCAATAAAATTTCAGGGCCCGAAATAGTCTGTTTAAACGAATACTATAATTTATCTACCAGTTACACTATTTTAGTTGTCTCTCTCTCTTTGTACCTTTCTTTAAGATAGCTTTAATTAATAACTTCCTCCCTGACTAATCTACTTACTTCATAGTGGACCGGATAATAGGACATGGTCCCCATTCAGAAAATTTTACAGTGGCCCAATAGTGCATTGTGGGTCTGACCAGCTGAGCTGGTTGTCGTTTCCCCATCAATTACACACTAATTAGCACAATGACTGCCGAGGTTTGCTTAAGAATTGTCAATGTAATTGCCTCTAATATTGGCAAACAATGAGCCTTAATGCAAACTTTGAGACAACTCCGGGGCTACTTATCACACTGTCTTTGTCCCAAAAGCTTTAATTGTGTTTCATGCATAGATCAGGTTGAGGTATCAATGGCCCCGCATGAGCAGGTGATATCAGCAGAATAAACCAGGGAGGGACTGTTGTGTAGGGGGCCTGACAGGGCTATTGTCTGAAGTTGCTGTTCATATGGACAGGGGACGGTAATTAACACCTCAGCCAAACAGCAAGCTGTGCTGCCCATTTGTTTTCTGTTGGGGGGTAAAAGAAAACAATAGGGAGGGGTTCTCCACACAGTAGGTGATTGACATTATCTACTGGAGCGATCCGTGGAGGCATTCCTGTTGCTCCGGCATTCACCACAAGTTGGGCAAAGCTATTTCACAAGAGTTAGGCCTCGTCTGAGCTGCCACTTGATAGATATTGACTCTTTTATTTGTCTAATTGTTTGCTCTTGATTGATTGAGTTAATGCAATTCAGCACAACAACACATTTAATCTGTTTTAGATAGTAATAGCTATTTGGCACTACTATCTACTGTTTTTCAGAATCAGGATGTTTTTTACATTTCACATAAATATTATTCTATATTAATATTACTTTTGACTTTACTTTTTGTCTGATTGACAGTCATTATGACTTCAGCAGCGACAGATAGTTTCTAGCAAAGTTTGGGCTTTTTTTCTGTCCCCTTGGCAGAGTGTCTGACTTAGTTTGACAGCAAATGTCCAGACATCTGTCTCTTCTCTGTGCTCTGATGTTGGCCTGCAGTATGGCACCACACACTTCAGAGATGACAAAGACTCTTGGCTGTGTTTTCCTCTGCTCTGTGAGAGCAATGTAACAATTAGAACCCAGCTCTGGCAGGCCACATGCCCCAGAGCATATGTTGCATTCTCTCTGTTCAAAAAACCAAAGGGCTCCAGTGTAGCTTTTTGGAAAATTTCAGTGGCTTCACTGCCACCTTTGTCGCATCTGGGTCCTGTAAAAGTAGCACATTCTACTGATGTCTATTCTGAGTGTTGGAAGCAGGGAAGGTTGGAAGACAATTAGAGAGCTATGAAAATGGATCAGCTAAACTTCACTTTAGTTACACATTTCTTTCAGTACTCTGTCCGAGTCTGTTTACCAGAGCTTCCAGCTCCCAGGCTGAAAGCGACATTGCTATGGGCCCTGACCATATGTTTGTATTTGTTTCCAATAAAATAAGGGCACGTGTAAAACATTACTAAATGTCTTGCAGTTACATTGATATTAGTGTATCTCCTGTTTCAATCTTTTACTAACATTTAGTATCACTTAAGCCATGTCATAACTATTTGAATCATCAGTTTTAAGTGCTGGCTCTCCTTCAGCTGTCCTAACTTTTTTTCTTACACTTCCCTTGTATTCTTTTTTTTTCACTCTAACAGCGAGAAAGTTTTTGCTGAGCAGTATGGCCCACAATTCCTCTCCTTTTGTTTCCTGAAACAACTCATAGACCCAAACACCCTCCCTCTCTCTCCCTCTCATGTGTTTGTGAGTGGTATGCTGCTGTAGTCTGGACTGAAGCTAATGTGACAGTGTGCGGCTGGCATTACCTGGCTGGATGTTTCAGGGAGTGTGTGAACAGTTGTTCCATAGGGCACACTGGCAATTAAAAGAAAAGTAGGCGCTCAGAAAAAAGTGCCTGGGGGCATGTTCCTCAGTCCTGGCAGAAGCTGTCAAATAAGGGATGGATTGGGTGGGAGAGCTGGGGTGGGCACGGCCGGGCAAAACCAAACGCTCACAATAGCGCTTGTTTCATTTGTGGAAGGACTCATGATTGACATAGATTAGACAGAGAAAACTGCATTGTTTTGGATTTTCTCTCCAGAGAGTAGCATTCATTAGGCACCAGGCACACAGCAGAGTAAAGTTTCAATAGGGAGCTAGGAGCCTCTAAAAGCAACTGCCTCCTGACAGTTGTATGGACTTGGGCCCATTAGTTGGAACCTACGATTCAGCCCTGAGCAGTATAGTGAAAATGAAGAGGGCTGATGTCAACTCCAAGAATTCCCCCCCTTTTCGAAGGAAAAAAGGGACCCCCTTCCCCCTGCTCTGTTGGACCCCAGCTGTCAGGAAACAATACCCTCTGCCTGCTCCGACAAACTCATTCCTGAAAATGTTTTTTTTTCCCTCCTCTCCCTTTCCCCCCTCCTGCTATAATGTCTTTTCCATTTTTAACCCACAGTCATCCAAGCTTCCTTCCTGCTTACAAACCCTAAGTGATGAATGAAGTTTTAAAAATCAAAACCTGAATGCCTGACGTCTTCAGTTTGCTTGTTTGTCAACATTTATCCTGCACCAACTTTTAAAAAGCTTTACATATATTCTTTAACTGGTCTTTTTTTTTTTTTTAAGTGTCAGGTACTATCTCTTGTCTTTTCCAGTCATCAGATTTTTGCTATGAGTGGACGTCAAACTGTTCATAGGAATTCATAAAAACAATAGTATACACTGGAAAATTGTAACAAACAGATGATGCATAGCGAGATTGCACAATCACGTCTTACAGACAAGTTTTAACCCATAATACACTTCCATGCCCAGAAGGCAACTTATGTAATAAACTACGATACCTTTATGTCTCTGCACTACTTGGGCTTATATGACCAAAAACATAACCTATAATATAAATCCCCTTTAATTAATTTGAAATTGTACCAGGGAGAAAATCCACATGCATGACAAGCTGCTGTGTCCGGTATTTAAACTGATTCATAAACCAGATGGTTGAGCCGTGCTTTTGGAACGCTGGCTCCATGCTATCTTCATTGCTGGCGGAAAAAAAAAAATGCTCAGCTTTTTGTATCAAGCAGTAAATCACAAAACCCTCTTCTGGAGTACACAGCTCTCACTCCAGGGCACAGCGGCAAAAGGAACGGGCAACAGTAATATGGAGGTGGAAAAATTTGTGACGTGAGAAAAAAGAGGTTATTATAGTGATACTGAAAGGAGGAGCGGCTATGTTTGGGTCAAAAGGCCAAACCAATTGAGACGGACAGACAGGAGTTAGGTTGGAGTCCGCAGCTCAACCTTTCGCTGCTCTGTAGATGGGGCTTCCTTCCAGCTGTCTCTTCCCACTTGCTCTGCGATGGGCGCCCACAGCTGGCCTCTTGTTTTTCCTTGACAAACGGCATTTTCACAGTCCTCCACCAGTCCGTTGTGTTCACATCGCTCTCCCTACTCTCCCCCGTGCCAGAATGCACTGTCTGACTCCAGCAGCAATGTGGGTCTTGTACAGGTGTCTGCTGGAGATCCCTGTGGGCTTGACACCAATCGTAGCACTTTTACATGCTCTTGGAAATTTTACAGTCCCAACTGTTCACTAAGAGTTAATATTAGAGAGATTTTTTTTGTTGCAAAATAGAGCCTTAGCTTATTGGTCTCTATAATGCATATTGTTAAATCTTGTATATTTGATGTTGTTATTACTGTGTATGTTTTCCCTGCAGTGAGTCTGGGTCTGTTGTATAATTCTGCTCTTTTTCTCTCACCCACAGTACTTGCCAGTCAAATGGCCTCTTTTGGATGTCCCTGGATCTGCAGGACTAAAAGACTCCCGTTCTCCAACACCAGGGCATTTAGTAAGTAGACGCTTCCACTCAAAACAAAACACATTTCTTTGTAGTATGATGGTTATATTTTGTATCAGAGTTAGAGTATCAAAGTAAAAATTTTGAGCAAGGATTCATCAATATACGACCTCTAAATTAATCTATATTTGAGATTACTGTTGCATGTGTACACTGTAGTCTGATTTATCGTGTGGGTTTGATTTAGTGCATGCTTCAGAAAGATTTGCTGTAAAGTTAACCATGAGATTTGACTGGATGGAGGATGAAGAAAAAAAGTCCACCGTCAAATTTCACACACTCCAAATAACTGAACCATGGTGATCAGTAAATTAATGAATGAGTAGAGTCCCATCATTTTCCCTCCGTTATTTTGTGCCACTAATAAGATGTTTCCTCCCTGACATTAACCTAATTATCAAACAAATCATCTCAACTTACCGTATAAATGGTTTAACCAAACTATCACCATAATGTGGTTATTCACAATAATGAAGTTATACTGCGCATGTAAATATATTGGTTCCCATCCGTCCACGGACAGCTTCCCCCACAACCTCTACAGCACAACAGTCTGTCTTTACCACAATAACTCAGCCTCTGTCGTAAATCTCTCAAGTCTGAACCTCCTTGCCATTCCTGAACTTTCCCACACAGGTGTGAACTAGTCATCATGGTGTCTCACTCTGAGTAGACAATGCGGGGCCTCGGCGGACCTGTTTGGTTTGTGGCTTTGCTGAGGGTAGTGTGTTCGGGATTATAAACATTAGATAACATGAAGCCCATAGCATCTATCTAGCATCTTACCTGTGTGATTATATCAGGATGTTTCCTGGTTCGGGAAGTCATGTTAATCAGTGCATGGAGCAGAAATCATGGTTACTACACATGAGTAGAAAAGAGCCACTGTGACTCAGCCCCTTGACCTTACATATCCTGGCTAGACGTGCTTGCTGAGTTTGTGGTTTATTCGCTGGATCCCATAATCACAGTGATGCACATGACAAAGTCCTCATTGAACAGCGTCAATGAGAACTTGTTGCGGAAGGGACGTAGTTTGCTCATGGGAATCCAGGACTGACTTGAGTCTCAATGGAAACCAATTAAAGATATTTTATTAGAATAAATGCTGACCTGTTTGTGACCCTGTTGATTTTTCTGTGGGACACAGCAGCTATTGTTTGAAGGTTTGTTGCAGCAAACTGATTTTAAAGAATTTAGCCCTCGGCTTGGATGGTTTCTGTTGTGTTCTTCAGTGGTTGCTGCTACTTTTCATGTGGCTCTGTGTTGGTGCTTTTCTCTTTTTGTTTGGTCTTCAGCTCGTTGAACGTCATTAAACTGAAAAAGTCGATGCAGAAAGAAACATTGTAGAAGACTGAGAATGTGAGGGATCAAACTTTTTCCTGGCAGAAATGTTACTCACATTGTCTGAATAATATAAGTAGCCTTGACTTTTTTGTACTGAAATATGTACTTTCCTTAAGTGTGCAGCATTTGTTAATTTGCTGCTTTTATAGCTGTACATTCGAACTTTTGTATATGCAGGTTCTACATTGCTGTTATCATAGATGGAGGCTTCTTCTTATCTCTTGAATTAAAATCCATACTTTTGCTTTTTAAGCGAAACAAGACATATTCATTGTGATCATTTTACTAACTGAATGGCACAGCTCTAATGAATGGGCAGTCCAAGGTCAAACACCTTATATGAATGCAAAATTATTTTCTAAGAAGTCATGTAACGTTTTCCTTTTAAAGCAAAGTGAGAAAGGTAGTGAAGTTCACTGAACATGTTAACAGCTTTCAGTGAACTAAAAGTGGAAGTCACCACGCTTGATCTGGTGACCTGTGACCAGAGGGTCATTTGATGTGTGGTGAAAAGGTCTAATAATGGGTACGGTGTACCCAGGGCAAGGAGGATAGAAAGTGAAACACCCCGCTGTGGCCTTACCCCCCACTCTGGGCCAGGAGCCCACATGCCCCTCTGGTGTGCTGCTGCTGACAGGGAGCCAGGCTGATTATGTGCTCATTACTCTAGCCGAGGATAGAAAGAGGGAGAGAGGGAGGGGAGCAGCAGGCTGGCTCCCCAGGCCTGCAGGCTCCCCAGGCCCCAACACTGCACTAATGAGAGCAGGGGGAGCGGATGGGCACACATGGAGAGGCCAGGGATTACTGCCCAGGGCCAAGAGGAGCCAGAGAGAGAGACCCGAGGAGAGAAGGTGAGGAGACACCAGCAGGGACTCCTAAAGCAGACCTGCACTACTGCAGTCATTCCGCAAGCATGTGTTGAATATGACATTGTTGTTTAGTTTTTATGATGGACTGACATGGTTTGGAATGCAAAGACAATGCAACTATGCATAATGTTAGTTTAGTGATCGCGCTTTTACAGTGTGTTAGTTGGGAGGCCTGCTCAGTCAAGGGCCTCTCTAGATAAATAAAAAGCGACTGACAAGACACAAAAGGAAGACAATGTGATATTTAGATTTTTTTTTGAAGATCACCCCACATTTCTACGTATGCCTGCAGAGATCCATGTAATTATTGTTGCTTGAACTGAAATTGCTTTGACATTTCTGCTGATTCTGGCAATGTGGAACAACATTAGGAGGATGTAAAATAGAAATCAGAGCATTCAGTGGATACGAAAGTCCAGGGAAAGACCATCCTGTCACTGTGCAGATTGGGTCCATAAGGCCTGTATGCTAATCAGAGCCTGCTCTGGCCTGAGATCCTCAATTATTCAACAGGCAGGTTTGTTTAGCATTCAGTTGGTATTGCTTTTGGTAGTAATGGTGGTGCTGGTGATGGGGTGGGGGGACTGGGAAGAAGGGAAAAAGCGCTTCTATGAACATACTGCACCCCACCGTGCATACACACGCACACAAACACACATGTGCATGTAGACACATACGTCGAAGCCCCCCAAAACCCCCATATAAGCTCCTGTGTTCAGAGGGCTGCCTCATCATGAATAATACATCAAAGGCGCTGCAGGGCCAGGTGATGCAGTATGGGGAACTTGTCAGCCCATCAGTAGTGGCCAAGCTGGACCAGGGAGGAGAGAAGAGGAGACACTGCTGTCTGAATGATGTATGTCTTGTACTCATCTTCCACAACCTACTGATGCACAGTCATTAACACTCAGCTGATAATGATGTCAATGCTGCGTACTTCCCTCACTGAGGTCATTCAGTCACTTGCAGTAATTTGTCCATAAGGCCTGTTCTCTATGTCATTACCGACTACACTGACTAGTACTGTTATTCTGGATTAGACGGAGCTGTGACTGTCTAATGAGGTAGAACTGACCAGAATTGCTGTCCGTCAGTTACGGCTGATCTTCACTTGACAAGGACACACGAATCGCCCTCATTGTTTCAATATTGTATTAGTGTCTAGAGTAGTCAAGGCACTGAGGGAACTGGTCCTGTCACGGTGTCATAAGTCACTTAGTCACCAAATTGTTTAATTGAGCTGAAGTGGCAAGGTCTAGAACATCATATCAGAGATGCCTTTTTTTCTGGGGCAATCTTCAAACCTCAGGGCTATATGGCAGTTTAAGTAGAGATATAAACTTAAAAGTATGCTGTTATTTCCTCTCGGAGCGTTACATATACTTGTTACCCATATTCTTTTAGCAGACCTTTGACTGGGAGTCCAGGGAGATTTTCTCATTTTGCATTAGGCAGCGAACAACCGGGATCCATCATGAAATCAAAGGGTTTGGGAGGACTGAACTGAATACTGATCCAAGGTCTGCAGCCCTGCTGGGCCGCTGCAGAGACAAGCTCCTCTTCAGAAATGGAATAAGGAACCGGTGCTTTGATTCCAGTCAAACTCTGAAACGAGTTCATGAGGGAAATTATTAGATACTGTCCATTAGTGGCAGACTTACTAGACAATAATGTTAACGTATGTTAGTTCACAAATATTTATTACCACACGAGATCCAAATGAGATTTTTTCATGTTTGTGCATATATAGGCTGTTCTGATTATGTTACCACTCTTTCAATTTATTTAATGACCATTGGGGATATTCACTCCAGTAATATGTCGCCGCTCTGCGCTGTATAATTTTAAGCTAGAATATAACTACCATTGACCTTTTCAGAAGCGATGACCAGACGCACATGTTGTCTGTGATGAATGGCATAGTTTTGGAGCGGTTGATTTTAAAGACATATGACACGGTCAGTCCCCTCTCACGTCCGCTTCCTGTTGGCGTTGACAAACAAGGCTTGGATTTCTCAGCATGCCAGGCATTCTTTTCACCCTGTCTTTCCTGCAGTTTTGAAAGGCCTCTGAGCCTCCCACCCAGAATCACCGAGCATAAAGACACACAAAGCTGCGGGGTTATTCAGTTTGTTCTAAGCTCTCTTCCCCATCGGCTGTTTGCCTAGTAATTCAATTCAGATGTGCAGGATCCAAAAACATGTTTGCTTGAATGAAATCCACCCCTCCACCCACATTGACCAAGGACTATGCTTTTCTTAGCACCGTTCCAAGTTGGACAGCCAAACGAGGTACTGCCACCTCGGCCTTTTAGTTTCAAAACCTCTTAAGAGACAGACGTCTTTTCTCTGCACCGGCTCAGCAACTTTTTGCTGTGTTTTTTTCCCCCTTTAAACCTTCCTGTTCCTATGTCCAATCACTCTAAGACCAGTTCTGGGTGTTTTTTCTTGCATGCTGAGATGTCTGCACCACTGCAGACCTGTTTGCAACAAGCATGTCTATGTAAAGAGCATGATTTCTGCCTGTCGATGTAGATACCATCTGGTTCCACGTTGCCCTTTATTGGTCCTATCGCGTAGATGTTGTTTATATTTAAAACAAGGCTCATGTTCCTTGTGGCTTCCTTATTACACTTTGCTTGTGGATCATGAAACCAGACATATGAAGCCGTCATGGGCTGACGGAATATTACCTCTACACATAAAGCAAATGAAAGAAGGCATTGATACACACAGTGTTTAGTTTTAAGTCAGGATTGAGCAAGTTAGTCTAGTTTTTCAATTTTGCTAAAGTTTTTATGCTCTCAGAGCTCCAGAGAGCTTAATTAATTTAAATTGGTTTAAAAAATTATGCTGATTTTGATTAATTTAATAAAAAAAATGTTCTGAAAGAAAAGAGCTTTTGTGATGAAGCAGCAATATTTTTTTCTAACAGGAGACATTGTGGCAGGTAAGATACATGTCAGAATAGTTTTGCATCCGTGCAACCTGCGTACTTCATTTTTCTCCACATTTTGTTGGGCTGCTGAACTGAAATCCAGCCTGGAGTTGAAACTAGTGCCTTCAAAGTTAGAAATATGTTTAGAGCACACGATTGGTGTATTCCAGGATATGAATAATTAATAAAGGCATCATTTCAAATTCTCACTGAAGTGCTTCCCAAAATGTGTTGGCACCCAGGTCTAGAGGTCTCGAACAGCCCTCACAATATAGGGAAAATTCAGGCATATTGTACATGAAGTAGAACAACAAAGCAAACTCAAATATACATGACATGTGGGACCTGGGAATTCAACCCGGCAAGTCAACACTATTTCTGCCATGAAGCTTTATCAAAGCCTATTCTGTGTGTGAAATCGTGTTCTCTGCGCATCATCATATACATTGACCTTATATGCTCTGGAGTCTGGAGGAAACCAAAAAAAGTCTTCTGCAAAGTGATCTTTATATAGCCATGTTTAACACCAGTAAATATTTTCCTCACTCCATCTGGCATTACCAGAATCAAAGCGTGCTTTAGACGTGGGAGAAACCAATTTGCTAAAGATTTAAAATGAGGAAAAGGTTGGGCCTTCCTTAAAAAAAAATTTGAAAAAAAAAGCTACGATTTGGAACAATTCTAAGCAGCGTGAAGCAAGAGAGTGTACAGAAGCCTCAATGCAAACCTTGTTTCCTAGCAGAAGACCACGTTGGAGAGAGACGAGAGGTTGAGAAGGGGGTGGGAAGGGATATTGAAGAAAGGTTAGCCTGGAGGAACAAGACTCCTTTCTACCACTCCCCCCCCCACCCACCCCCACCCCTTGACCCTCCCATGTGACAAGTTGAGCCAACAAGTGCTCTATTCAGCCAGGCAGCCAGGGGAAATGACTGCGAGGCTGAGCGCTGCCTAATGAAAGTAGAGACGCTGGTTATTATTATTGTCTTCATCATCCTCGTCATAGGCGTAATGCTGGTCAGATCCTGGCAAAGATCTGCATTTATTCAAGTATTGTTGAAATGAGAGAGATCCACACTGCATGTAAAAGGAAGTTTCATCTCTAGACTTTCTGTTCTTCACCAATTATCTTAAGTTATACATTGGTAGTGTTTTTCTATAAGCACGGTATTATAAGAGTGGCAGTGTAATCCACCCATGGGTGTGTGCTTACTCCCATCAAGTGAGTGTTGTCAGACAGAGTGGGAGATGATGTCTCCACTTGTTTATGGGTATTCAGTTTACCTTCGCCTGATTGTATTTGTTTGCTTGCTGGTGTGACTGTTGGACTCGGTGGCACCGTTGTTTTTCTTGTTGGACTGAACAAACAGTTCTCTCCTCAGCTAAATGACCGTAATGGTCTTGGCATGTGTCTGTAAGGCTTTTTAGTGTTCCTTGGTGCTGGTCCAGATTGCATCACAGGGCCGGTCACACGCACAGACTGTGATGTTTACCATGGAGGGCATTCACACATGATGACCTATTTACTCCATGCATTTCTTTTGAGCAATGGCCAACAGAAATCATTTGCATGTATACAGTTTGGGATAGTAATGTGCTTGTTTCATCTACAAGCACAGGATTACTTTGCATTCGCTCTGTTTTGAATGTTGAATGTGTCAGGCACTTGTTGCACACTGGTCTCCTCCTGCTCATAAATTCTTTGTTTCTGATCTTCTCTTGTTTTTTCTTTACCAACAGTCCAATAAAGTCCCAGTGGTGCAGCATGCTCACCATGTCCACCCACTGACGCCCCTCATAACATACAGCAATGAACACTTCTCCCCCGGCACGCCGCCATCGCACCTCTCCCCAGAGATCCTCGATCCAAAGACAGGTAAAGTCTCATGGATGGACACTGACTGATTAAAGTGATTTCTCTCTGTGTGGCTGTACAAAATGTAGTTCCATCTTTTATGAAGCTCAGAGGTTTTAGTCAGCCACTTGTCGCAGTAGGTACTGAAACAGGTGGCAGGCACAAACAAACGCTAATGAGCCTAACAGGTTCATGAAATTTGAAAAAGAAAAAGTGTGTTTAGACACATTTTGATCAAACCTGTTTCTGTTTGGAACATACTGATCAAGTTTCTGTTGACATTTTGTTACCTTTTTTCCACCATGAAAACTTGGCCTTATTGGAATCACGAAAGTGAATTCCTGACAGCTGTTGTAGTATGAAACTACAAACTTTATACAGCTACCTCTCAAACCTTCCCTCAAAAGATGGATTATAAAGAGTATTGTTGTTTTGTAAGTAACTCATCTATAAAAATAGCATGTTACCTTAGCAGGTATGCGCTGCATTTTTAAAAGCTGGTTTATTCTGTCTGCGGCACCTGCAGGTATTCCTCGGACGCCTCACCCATCGGAACTCTCTCCATACTACCCCCTGTCTCCGGGTGCTGTTGGTTCCATCGCACACCCTCTGGGCTGGCTCATGCAACAGTAAGTTACTTTTACTTTCAGCTGTCCACAAAACCAGATGTGTTCACACTACTGTTAAAGCACTGATGTTGGCGAATTATCTTTTGTCAGTTGAGTGGCTTATTTCAACCAGCTACTCTGGTGAGTTGCAATTTATGAAAGCACAACACATTTTTGAAGTTCACATCAAGAAGCAAGAAGAAAAATGTGACACGGACAACGTTTTTGCAATTTAATTTTGTTTAAAGCAATGTCTGATTTGTATGCTCTGTTGTCTAAGTGCAGGTGCTCAAAATCAGAACAATCCATCCATCGTCAACCGCTTATCCTGCGTACAGGGTCGCGGGAATCAGAACAATAACAAATTAAAATAGTTGAATTTACCAGGAGGAATTTATGAACATTTATGGGTTTTGCTACGGCTCTCGTAATCAATTGCAACAGTGCTGTTCCACAAGCAGGGGATTTGAGTCGATGAGTAGAGGATTAATGCTGGTGGGTTAGCTGTCAGCTATGTTTGATCCACCTCACACTGGAGCTTTCGCTCACTCTGTCTCCCTCTGTCTCCCAGGCAGGGCCAGCCCATGTACTCCATCTCTCCGGGGGGATTCCGTCACCCCTATCCAGCGCTAGCAATGAATGCATCCATGTCCAGGTGAGTGGATCAAGTTCAGCAACACCCCCACCCTCCCAAAGGGAGACATATAATATCTACTGCTTCTATGCTATGCTGTAATCACATTTTCCAGCTTTCTTTGCCAACCTGCTTAAACACTAGGTACAATATGGCTAGTGTGGAGTTTAAAACCATTGTTTACATTGTTTAACTGTTTTGGGAACATGTTACTGAAACAGCAGAGATCCTATTTTGAATTTGCACTTCTGACAAACATTGTCAGATCACGGACAGGCAGCGCTGTCGGGACTACAAAGGGATGTGAGGTCTAAGTCGATCACAGACAAGTTCAGCTTTTTAAATAGAGTGAACGCATTATTGGCATTCAGTACTCCTCTCCTGTCTTTTCTCTCTGAGCTAAACTTCTGTGGTCAGGCCAGTATTCTGAGCCTCTCCGCAACATACACACACACCATTGAGATGAAAGGGCTGAGAATCGATTAGGACAAATCAAAGCTCATCTGAACCTACACGTCCCATCAGACTTAACTCTCTCACCCTCTTTCAAAATTGGAAAGATTTGTAGCGAGCCTTCCGGTGTTAGTATAAGAGGAAATATTCTGAAGGGTCTCTGTGATCAATAGCATGTGTAGCTCCAATCCCGAGATGGACTCTCAACAATCAAAACATACCTCACAGAAGTTCTTTACTATTTAATGCATCTGATTTAGGATTTTATTTAAGTTTCTGTGTGAAGCTAATATTTTTGACATCATTTGCTAATCAGACTGCATAAGATGTAACTCTAAAATTGTAAGTGAAAATTAAACAAGCAAGAATTAAAGTAAAAATGAAATCTAATGGCAATGACATAGGTTACATAAATAGCATTATTTTCTAAATGTGGAGCTTGACTGCATGCCACCACTTAGAGCAGCATTGAGTTATTCATCTGGGACTAAGTGGGATGTTTACAGATGTAGTCGGTATAGGTTTATTACAGAGGGAATGATATGGCACCTCCTTGTTTATACAGCATGAATTATTAAGTGTTTCAAAGAAAAAATAAAGCAAAATCTCAGTTCTTAATTACAGATTAAGACTTTGTGTATTTACACACATTCAGTTAGATAATGAATATTGAATGAGGATCTTTCTGTGAGAGCATGTGTAACCTCGACTAGAACTCCATATATACGTTAACACTGGGTTGTGTATCATAAGGCAAAGCTGATGACTCTAAACTCACTCATACTTGTGCATTGTCTGCGTGACAAGTTAAAAGAATTAAAAAAGAATTTTCCTGTTTAACATTAACCACAGTTTGATAGAGGGATATGGAGCTTAATTCCCTTCGTTGTTCATTACAATGCTCCATTGTATTAACAATTGGAAATTGAGAGACACACTTTGTAAAGGTGTTCTGTGTGGACGGCTGTCAGAACGCTCTCCATGGTCTGGAACGTGGTAAGGAAAGTGGTTTCAGGTGTCACGGCCATGCTGTCACCATGGTAACAACACACTCCACTTTTCTCCTGCCTTTGCTGAATAAAGGGGCTTTTGAAAAAGTCTTTATTTGAACAAAAAGCAAGCGTTTCAGTCATTGTGTGTATGAATTTAGTCTAGACAAACGCAGTAGGCACAAATTTTGCCCGGAGGGTAAGGCAGGGCACTCATGTGCCAACTTAGCTCAACCTTTTTCTCGTCAGGTTAACAGAGGTTCACTGTTAAATTCGACTGTTAAAAAGTTGCCTCCTTTTGCCCTCTCAGCTTGGTGTCCAGCCGTTTCTCCCCTCACATGGTGACTCCGCCTCCTCACAGCCTCCACCAGACAGGCATTCCCCATCCTGCCATCGTCTCCCCAGCTATCAAACAGGAGCCCAGTGGCGACAACATTAGCCCCTCAATGCATGCGTAAGAAAAATTAAAATAGTCTTTTAACTGTATCAAAACCTGCTTTTGTTGCAGCATAGTATTTCCCCTTGTTTGCTGTAACTCACCACTACGTCTTTACCATTCACAGTATATTAACAGCCTCCTACAAATTTTTTCGAATTAGCAGGAAATCCCCCGTTCCTCCCAAGAAAGAAGAGGACAAGAGGCCTCATATCAAGAAACCCCTGAATGCTTTCATGCTGTATATGAAGGAGATGAGAGCCAAAGTAGTGGCAGAGTGCACTCTGAAAGAAAGCGCCGCCATCAACCAGATCCTTGGAAGACGGGTAAGTAGCACGGACACAGGCGTGCATGTGAGTTTACAACTATATACGTGTGTTTGTGTGTGCGTTTAACAGTCCTTTGATATCTTCTCTCTTTGTCCACAGTGGCATTCCCTCTCAAGAGAGGAACAAGCCAAATACTATGAACTGGCCCGAAAAGAGAGGCAGCTCCACTCCCAGCTCTATCCAGGATGGTCAGCACGAGATAACTATGTGAGTAGCACATTTTGATCAGGTCTTATGTTTATGAGTTGAGAAAGTTAGAAAAACAGTTTTTCTCACATGTGACTGTAGCACTTAATTAAGTAATCATACTTTTGTTGTCATAAACTGTACTTGCTGAGGTGGCTTATTACTTACTTTCAGTTTTTTATGGCATTGTTTTATCTGTGCAGGGAAAGCGGAAAAAGAGGAAGAGAGACAACAAACCAGACTCAAAACCAGAAGGTAAAGGGCCTTATCCTCCTGACCACCTTTATCAGTTTAATTCCCTCACAAAGTGGACTAAGAAAGAAAAACTCTAGTAAACTCAAAGCTAGGGAGTTTTTTTTCTTGCAAAGCTCAAGTGCGTCTTTTTTCTATTATGTTTATCTATCCTTTTGCATGGATTCTTTTCTTCACTAACACATACTAACTTCTTTCCCCACTTCTATACTTTGACAAGCAGCTTATGAGGTTCAGTGCTAATAGTGGCAGGTATGTCTGCTGTTGCCCAACCCAATGAACACTGTAATTTGCTCAAAATAAGAGAGCTTTCCACACTCCAGTGCACATTTTAATGTAGTGTGTCATGTTGTGTTTTTTGCATCATAAATGCATACCATCTGGATATGTTTAACATCCTGTTACGCTCCCCCCTGTTGTACTGTGTTTCCAAGTTTATTTGAACGCGTCATGCTTTCAGAGCTTTCACCGCCATCATCTCCACTGTTTTAGTAATCACTCATTCACTTCTGTCACTGGCAGCATTGAGGGACATGAACCAGATTTGAAGCCAGAAGCAGATCCATAATTCAGCTTCTTCACTTTCTTTCAGACTTCTCGATAAGAAACAAGAAGCAGTGCGTGCAGTACCTGCCCTCGGAGAAGATGTGCGACAGCCCTGCGTCGTCTCATGGCAGCATGCTAGACTCACCAGCCACTCCCTCTGCGGCCTTGGCCTCCCCGGCTGCTCCTGCTGCCACTCACTCTGAGCAGGCGCAGCCACTATCGCTCACCACCAAACCGGAGGGACGCATGCACCACCACTTCTCCCTACCTGGGAAGGCTTCTGGATCCTCCTCCTCTTCTTCCTCCTCCTCCTCATCCTCCTCCCAACCCTCCATCTCCATCCCAATTGGTACTTCAGGTAGCCAGTCGACCACACCCATCCTCACCAGGCCAATTCCCTTCACCTCTCTGCACCACTCAATGCTCTCTCCCCCTTCCCCTTTCCATCAGGCAGCCCTTCACTCCCATCATGCCCTGTTCCAGTCACAGCCCCTCTCCTTGGTTACCAAACCAACTGAATGAATCCGCAAAGGCAATTTTTCCCCATTTATTGTGCTGTATATTGCTTTTCTTTTAAATAGGTATTAGAACAACTTTTTTTCTAAATAATGAAAAGGAAGAAATATTATTGGTCAATATTTGACTGTCTCCTTTTCTACATCTCTGAATGAAAACAAAATGTATTTTTTGTAAAGTTTACTGCAGAACTGGTTTCTTTTTGATGCATTTATCCAATGAACCTCTTGTATAAAACAACCAATGTACATAGTTTCTTTAAAAAACAAAAAGGAACAAAAACATGTTTTCTTTTTAGCCAAAACTGATTAATGTTAGTATAAAGTTTAAGTCATAGTACTTGCCAATAATTGCAGCCCCCTTTTCAATTCACGAGTGTGTGCCCCTTCTTTGACATGTTAAATAAACATTTGAAATTGTTTCTTAAAAGAAATGCCTCTTCTTGTCTTTTCACATTCTATCAGCCCATGTTTTTGTCATTTAATAAGAAGTTTCTTTAACAAGGTAATGTGGTTTGGATAAATATTCTCATAATAGTGACCACAGTGCATAACAAATTGATAAATGCCATTTGTAGCTGCTGAAAATGTCTATTTAATGAGCAGTATAATTTTATTACGTCACTGAAATAGAATAGGAGTCCATAACATTCCTGTCATTTTTTTTCAGTCTTGTGCTATGCTTTATTTCTTAACAGGGAACATCTTCATTAAAACCTGGCTTATGGTGGCAAGGAGTTTAACATTTAATAAAGCAGAATTAGGCTAACCGCATTGGAAAATGTGTGCCTGAACCAGGGTAACAAAATAAGAAGCCCAAAATAAATACAAATAAAAAAATAATAGACATCTGCTCCTTCTCAAAATATAGCGTCCCACAACAATGACAGAAAAGCAGGTCAGCCCCATCCCAGCACACCGAACCCTGCCCGGGTTCCTTGTTCCTCTTGCACTTTTACTGCATCTTTATTCACCGTTTGGCACACTGCTTAGGCTTTAATTAACTCAGAGGTAATGGGATGGAGCCCTTGGGACCTCATTAGGCATTTCAATTAGTGAAAAATACACAAGGTAGGTTACAGTTTTTGGTGGCTTTGGAGATGCAGAGAAGTGCCAGGGATAAACCAATTATGTCGGATCTTGGGGGGGGGGCAGCCTGGATGAGCCCACTGACAAACCCCTACCACCACCTACTGACTTAGAGACAAGCTCTTACCTACAGGGAGATCAACAGAGCTGGGAAATTCTAGTTTTTTTTACAGTCTTTCAGCTGATTGAATTCAGCATGTGCATTTTACAAATAAAGATACCTTTCCAGATAGTAGACAGCATCAGCCACATTGGACCAACAGAGCAGTCTGGGTTAATTGATTTTAAGCTTGACTTTAGATGCCATGATAATGATCTTAAACAATGACAGTCATCTTACTGATTTTACAAAGATTTACTGAGCAAATATTATTTATCATCAATTTACTGTTAATTGTCAGCAAGTGAACTGAGGATGTATTTCCATATGCTCCCCTAACCCACACAGTAGAGGCACCAAACTGTCAAGTCTCCCCCGCAATGTTTTAAGCAATCATTAGCCATAATAAGTCTTTGCTTGTTTGCTGTTATATCTTACATCATTTCAGAGACAAACCACACAGTCTCTGGTGCTACAGCTGCCTACTCTGAGCCACTTCACCAATCTGTCAGTGAAATTACAGGTAATGAGTTGTCAAAACAGACAGCAAAAATGTCTCCTCAAGGCCATACATCCAGTGCAATGTTCAATTTTCCTAAGACAGTTCCCTTATTATGAGACTCAGTCCCCAAGAGAATGACTTCAAATGTGCTGGTTAAGTTGTTCTTTTATTAAATACGTTTCCCCTACCTGTGCCTACTTATTTATACCATATATGAGTTATAATATATTGAAGGAAATAACCCTAAAATCCATCAAAACATTAGTATTACAACACAATTTGATCGATTCAATTAAGTAAATAATGCATGAGCAAGTAGGACTTTTAAAGCGTAGGCAATTTGCTCAGTTTTAAACAAAATATCTATTTGAAATGGAATAAAAGGTATGTTATCATAAAATTCCCATGCTCCACTCAAAATGTAATACACCACTGTTTATCTATTAATAACGTATCTGGTTGCTGCTCCACTCAACATCTGCCATGTAAGCACGAGGTCAGATTTAATACATGTTAATTTTTGCTCATTAAATTCTTCCAATCTCTTGCCAGGGTTCTTTTTTGGGCCTTCCTTTGATCTGGAATTTATTCCAGGTTATTCCTTTGATAGTTAAAGTGTAATATTACACTGAGAACTGTCATTTGAGAAGTCACTAAAATAAAATAAATAATAAATAAATAAATGCAACACTTTCAATTAAAACCACTAAAACACACCGGCAACAGCACATTTTAGTGTGAATGCACACAACAAGGGCTGACCCTGATAAGTCATTGTGTTCTTCTGATGAAGAAGTAAACTACATAAAACTAATCAGAAAAGGCTGATCATATATCTTCACTCATGACCTTACACTCTCATTAATAACAGGATGCTGTGTTTGCATCACATGGGGTTTCCCAAAGTGATATTAATTGATTGTTTCTGTAACATTTCACTGAGCTTAGCAAGACTCAGCTGGCGCCTTTGTGAAGGTAGGTATGGCTAGCTGTGAGCTTAACAACCTCCTTAATGTATTATTCATACCCATTTGACCTTAAAGATGGAAATGCAAATGAGTGTCAAGAATGACAGGGATCATCGGACTTTTCAAATGTCAAATAGCCTGCCACAATTAAGACATATTCATTACATGAATCCACAGGTCCCCCACACCCAGCTGAGATGTAAAACACCTCAAATTAACATTTTGATGATTATCTAATTTCTGAAGCTACTGTACAAATACACTTGTAATCCCTTAAATATTGTAACTTGTGTTGCTCAGCTGTAAAGTTTAGTGCCTTTATGTTAATTGTTTTACTTAATGGTAGTTTATTCTCTAGATTAAATACCCATTCAAATTATTGTAGGATTATATAATGGGTTTTTGCAAACCCCCGCAATCACACAGACATAAAGTAATCTGGTGTCATGATGCTTTTGTCACATTTTTTACTTGCACTGTATATCAATACTGCCATCTGCTGATAAGGTCAAAAACTGACACAACCACCTCATGTGGAACGAATATCCCCATCATGTCAGCACCTAACCTGTGGGTAACTGTAATAACACAAACATTATCTCCTCCACTCCTAATGTGGAGGATCATTAGAATAAAAAATGGTCATGTATAATAATAAATATAACATTTAAGTCTTTATCAGTGTGTCTTCTCCTTTACAATCTAATGTGAGTACAATAGGAAGGTGTCAGCCTCAGCCATACAATAGCAAGTAAATATGGCCTAAATATTAAATCTCTATTCGTGCCATTAATATAAAATGATATAATGCAGCAATGAGCCCATCCTACCACTGAATGTCTGCCTATAGCAAGATCCACAGACATAAAGAGCTCAAGTCAAGCCTTATACACAGAGATACGTGCAGGTATATGTGAAGGAAAAGGGGAAGAGGAACCTTTTATATTGTCCCAGCTTCAACAATTGTCTTACACAGGATACATGTGGATGACTGTTGCATTTTAGCTGTGTGAATGGATCGTTCAAATCACTTCAATGATTGGCCATAAGGAATGAAAATTTTTAACTCTCAACGCACTGACATCGGTTATCATAACTGCAGTACTATTATAAATATGTAGCCTAACGCTGAGTCACGTGCTTTTTATTTAGTGGCAAGATCTGAGGTTGACATAGAGGAATTTTGGTTCTGTCTGACCATTTGATTTCTTTCAGCATTCAGATTAATAGCCATGCCTTAAGCAAGAAAACACATAGGTTGTATGAAAGAAAGGTTTGTGTAAAGCAGCTGGAAAGGCACTGTGGTAACTAGTGAATTAAAAGTTTGATGAGGTTCATTTGTTGCTCTAACAAACAGTTGTGGAAAAAGTAAAAGTACAAATACCACCATTTATTCCATTACAAGTTAAAGTCATTCACTTAAAATCTTCCATCCATCCACAACCGCCTATCCTGCGTACAGGGTTGCGGGGGGCTGGAGCCAATCCCAGTTTACATCAGGCAAAAGGCGGGACAGGTCGCCAGTCCATCGCAGGGACAGACACACATTCACACCTAAGGACAATTTTGGAGACACTAATTCACCTAGTCTGATGGTAGGAGGAAGCCGGAGAGAACCCGTGCGGACAACATGCAAAATACACAGAAAGGCTGGGGCAACTGGGGTGTGAACCCACAACCTTCTCACTGTAAGGTGACTGTGCTAACCACTTCACCACTGTGCCTCCCTCCTTTAAAATCTTATTTAAGTAAATGTACAGAATCAAATGTACAGAATCATTATAATCAAACTATAGGCTACTTAAAGTATCTAAAGTAAAAGTACTTTTTTTGCAAATTACACATTATTGTATTTTACATTATAAGATTATTAATACTGTCAATGTGCAAGTAGCGGTCACTGGAGCTAGTCCTAAATATTTTATACAGGAAAGTTTGGTAGTACAGATCAGTGGTTCCCAACCTAGGGATCGAGCCCCTCCAAATGGTCACAAAATAAATCTTAGGAGTAGAGATGATTAATTGGGGAAGAAAGAAGAAATAAAACAGTTCTGATACATACATTTATATTAATATTTTAGACTTGTCTCTAATCTTTGATTTTTTGTAAAATATTGGATAATTTTAACTGTTTGGAATTCAAACAGTTATTTAAATGGCACCATGTGAAATGATTAGAAGGGAAACCAAGCCACTTGTTTAATCTTAAACAAACTGTATTTTATAAACTGATTGACCATACATAGTTACATACGTCGGAATATAATTAGAATAATTACATTTATGCACAATTATTTAAATGAAACCATGTGAAATGTTCAGAGGGGAAAAGTCCCTTCACCAGCTCATCTACATGACAATGTAGGCTAACTAGACCTGCCACTGGTTTAATCTTTAACAAATTGTATTTTATAAAGTGATTAACCATACATAGTTACATAGGTTGGAATATATACATAATAATTAGGTTTATGTACGGTACAATTATTTAAATGAAACCATGTGAAATATTTACCGGGGAAAAGTCCCTTCACCAGCTCATCTACATCAGAGACATGACAATGTAGCCTAACTAGACCTGCCACTGGTTTAATCTTTAACAAATTGCATTTTATAAACTGATTAACCATACAGAAGTTGCATAGACCGGAATATATTGATAATAATTACACAGAATTATTTAATTGAAACCATGTAAAATGTTTACAGGGGAAAGGTCCCTTCACCAGCTCAGTACAGTAGGCCTACTTTTCACTACAACAGGCAAATATTACCAAGCATCACTGGCATGAAAAGAGCTGATATAGCAGCGCTCCTCAACCTTTAGGTGGCAGTACACCTCACCCCTGTGTTGACATCTGCAGAAGAAGAGCAGGTTGGTTTGTACACGGAAGTAGAAAGGGGACTTGTCAAACCCTCCAACCTGTCGCGTTGCATTTGTCAACGCGGATTTTGTCGTTAACCCCGCAGGAGAGACTCAGTAGATTTGGTTTGTGTTTTCATTGTTGTGTGGACACGATGAGGGCGGCTTTCCTACTACTCACGGTGTTTCTGTACTGCTTCGTGGTCAGAGGTGAGTGAAATTTTCTGTCGTTGTGCGACATGTGCCTTCCTCAGACTATTTAACTAAGGAAACCGAAATTATCGACTGCGTACAAGTTAGATGGAGCTATTGATTTGGTCTATTTGTTGCTTCTGTCACAAAACAACACGCACAGCAACAAATATAACGTTACACAAAAAACAGAAACACGGAAAGCAGTGATACGGGTTAATATGGAAATCGAGTCCCGTGCATGCACCGAACCGCTATTATCTCTATAGGTAGATCAGGGGACTCTATTGACGCAACGTATGAGCACAATGTGAACTCAATCTAGGAACCAGGAACTGACATTGTACTTTCCCTAACAAAATTCAAATTTTTATTTATTTTTAAGTCATCCTTATTACAAAAATAGGTTATAATTCACAAGTGACTTACCAAAATGTACATAACAAAATACAAACATAATACCTAGACAACATAAAATAGAGTTTTTGCCAGGGGAAGCTTATAGGTCATTATAAAAAGAAAGAGCACCATATTGACAGCTCTAACTGCCTTTTTGTTGTTGGCGCCAGAAATCAAATTAATATAATGTACAACTTCATGGAGACAAAGTACAAAATTTGTTTTTTAGTGATGAATTTACATTTATGAATGTGGAATTTTGCCAACAGAATTAATACATGTATAATGAAGTACATCTTTTCTTTACTTTGACTTCTCTAAAAGCAAAATACAATATTCTCCCACAATAAGGCAAAGTCTTAAATAAATATGGTCAATGATGAATCTGCTGAAATTTTGCCAAAATGTTCTGGTGTGTGAGCAATACCAAAGAGGTACAAAACAGTTTCTGGGTGGTCTTCACAAAAAGAACAGTTTGTATTGATGCCTTTTTGAAAATTTAACCATGTAATGATTAGCAGGGTAATATCTGAGAATAACAAATTTCAAATTACCAACACTAGCTGACATGCAGTGACGCTAACCAGGGGGAAGTCCCCAGCCTTGCCTGGTTTTTAATAGCTCTTGCATAACTTTATTACACTTACAAAGCCTATAATTTATTTTATTGTTGACACTGTCACAGAGGTGTTAAATTAACTCAATGCATAATATAAAGACCGCAGTTAGTGGTGGTGTTGGATTGCATTATATTTAAGGGAGTTAATAAATGCCCGTTTTTACGGCAGACATTTTTTGGCATGTCATAACAGGAAAAACACATTGTGAAAAATTGGGTCCTCATTTACATTACATTTAATCTTTTATGTATGTTCTATTATTATTACTATTATTGTTATAGATATATATTGTGTTTTTATCCTTAACCTTTCCTCTCCTATACTCCTTATGTTAGTCTGTCCACATTTACTAGAGTTTAGGTCAGAGCTGTGAGATTGTTTTGGTGCTTTACCCCTCTTGTTGTTCCTCTCCTCTCCTGGAATGTTCATTCAAGGCTGAGAGAGGATCTCTGTTCCCCAAAACACAGAAACCTAGACTGTGTAAATGAAGATGCATCCCTTTGCTCGGGGCCAGAAGCCCGTAGCCGCCCTAGGCGGCAGGTCTCTGGACCAGCTGTATATGTGTTTTGTTAAATAAATTCTTAAAACGGTTGGTTGTAACTCAATTATTTGATCAACCCCTCACCAGGAATATAATTTTCACGACATAATAACATTAATGATGGCTGCATTCTATTTAGGTAAGCCAGTTCAGTGAGGTGAGCCCTAGTCCAGGTGTTGTGCATGCTCGTTTACTGGGTCACTTAAATGGAATGGAGCCATTATTAACAATATTAGTTTTTCTGCTATGACATGTCAAAATGTCTGCTCTGCCCTACTCCATAAAGGTAAATGGGGTGGGAAAAACACTGGAAACACCATGAACCGAACTGTCACTCTCTCCTCTTATTGCCTGTCGTCTCTCTAATGTTGCTGACCAACAGAGGCCTAAAAAATGCCCAAAAGAACAATTTAAAAAAGAAAGTAAATGCTCCAGAATAATACAGTCCAATACAACGCTTCTATTGATTTATGTCAGTGTCACCAAAGACTGAAAAGCTTTTTGAAGGTAGATTTTATGGCAGAGCAGCTGTAATGGATTGCATTAGAATGTAAAGTGGAGTGTATGTCTTAATTTTAAACAATCCCACACTTATGCCCAACAAATAAATCGCCCTTGAACTACCACTGACAGTTTTTGATGTTCACCTCCCTGTATTATAATCACAATTAATATCCACAGAAATTTGGCTACATGAAATTAAAAAAGCAAGATGTCTGAATAAAATGTCTTAGTGATTTAAGATTCAAATATAAGGTGTATCACTCGTCAATAGTTTGAGGAGTCACCCGAAATGGAAAAAACCCAAAAGATATCACAGTGATATTGTAATTGTTCAGCCTGTGCACCAAACTAGTTGACATTTTGCAGCGCATGGAGGCTGCTTCCTTTGCCTTTAATGTAATGGCCTTTATTTGATGCTTTTTACAGCAGATGATATGATTATGTAATTAAATCATCTCAGCTAATATACTGGTAATCATGCTGGAAACGCTAACAAGAAGACGAGAGAGGACTTATTAACAAGGTGAAACAGAACAGACGAGAAGTGGAAAGTAATGTGCAAAAATTTGCGCTGGAAACAAGGAAGGGAACGAAATAAGGACTAGCAAGCAGATGTGTTTAGGTCACCAATTTACAAAGGCAGCATTCATGGCTTGGCATTTATTATTATATTGCATTATATTCTGTTTTTTTCTGTTATGCCCTGTATTCTGCTAGTTAAAAATCTACATTTGTTATTTTTCTTATTTAAAGGGGCTCCAACACAAAAACCTCAGGAGCTTTTAGATCATAGTGAAGCTGGGAAGAACCAAAAGATGGCTGTTATTAATGGTGTGAAAAATGGACCACCAGAGACAACTCATGAAAAGTCAACAGGAAAAGCAAACGATGGAATGCCACATGGAGACAAGGGCAATGAGGAAAAGTCAGCTGGAGACAAGGGCAATGAGGAAAAGTCAGCTGGAGACAAGGGCAATGAGGAAAAGTCAGCTGGAGACAAGGGCAATGAGGAAAAGTCAGCTGGAGACAAGGGCAATGAGGAAAAGTCAGCTGGAGACAAGGGCAAGGAGGAAAAGTCAGCTGGAGACAAGGGCAAGGAGGAAAAGTCAGCTGGAGACAAGGGCAAGGAGGAAAAGTCAGCTGGAGACAAGGGCAAGGAGGAAAAGTCAGCTGGAGACAAGGGCAAGGAGGAAAAGTCAGCTGGAGACAAGGGCAAGGAGGAAAAGTCAGCTGGAGACAAGGGCAAGGAGGAAAAGTCAGCTGGAGACAAGGGCAAGGAGGAAAAGTCAGCTGGAGACAAGGGCAAGGAGGAAAAGTCAGCTGGAGACAAGGGCAAGGAGGAAAAGTCAGCTGGAGACAAGGGCAAGGAGGAAAAGTCAGCTGGAGACAAGGGCAAGGAGGAAAAGTCAGCTGGAGACAAGGG
>NC_060170.1:28285636-28297583 GCF_021292245.1 Micropterus dolomieu
GGAGACAAGGGCAAGGAGGAAAAGTCAGCTGGAGACAAGGGCAAGGAGGAAAAGTCAGCTGGAGACACGGGCAAGGAGGAAAAGTCAGCTGGAGACAACGGCAAGGAGGAAAAGTCAGCTGGAGACAACGGCAAGGAGGAAAAGTCAGCTGGAGACACGGGCAAGGAGGAAAAGTCAGCTGGAGACAAGGGCAAGGAGGAAAAGTCAGCTGGAGACAAGGGCAAGGAGGAAAAGTCAGCTGGAGACACGGGCAAGGAGGAAAAGTCAGCTGGAGACACGGGCAAGGAGGAAAAGTCAGCTGGAGACACGGGCAAGGAGGAAAAGTCAGCTGGAGACACGGGCAAGGAGGAAAAGTCAGAGGACGACGATGGCAGAAAAAGAGAAACAGGAGTGAAAAATCAGTACGACCCATCTGGTATAAAGGATGAGGCAGAAAGCAGTCATTTCTTTGCCTACCTTGTCACTACAGCTGTGATGGTGGCAGTGCTTTACATTGCTTACCACAACAAGCGCAAGGTACCTAGCCTTTTTGTTCTCACCCAGACCTCTCTGAAGCCTACTTCCTGTGTTTACACTGACCCAGATTTGAGTTGAATAATTTTGTGTGCGTGTCAACCAGTTTGGTTTGTGTTTTCTTGTTGCAACAAATGAAGATGAGTTTTTTTTAAAACCAGATATTACTGAGCTACTTCTGTTGCATACCTCATTCATTCAGGTCTCCACTACATGCTGTGGATTAATTGGATCATAGTTTATCTAATATTTGCTGGTCAATTTAACTGTAAAAACAAGCACTAAAAATGCAACTGTAAAAACACCACATTACAAAGCAATGCTAGCTTTTCCCCCCATGTCCAGTCTTTATGCTAAGATAAGCTAACCGGCTGCTGGCGGTAGCTTCATACTATAACGATATCATCTTCTCATCTAACTCTCGGCAAAAATACGAGTAAGCAAATTTCCCATAGTGTCCGGTTATTTTTTTGAGGTGCTAAAAAGTAGTTTTAGTTAGTTCAATTATTTTAATTTAATTGTCCAGTACTATGTGGTGCATTATGGAGCACACAGAAAGAAAAGTTGTCTGTGATATCTCTCAGTTCTACTTGTATAGGTTCCTAGTTGAATTATATCCATATTTGTTTTGTAGATCAGGCTTGGCATAGTCAGAAGGTAGTTACTAACAACCTTTTCACCTTTTTTCTCTCCCCAGATAATTGCATTTGCTTTGGAAGGAAAGAGATCCAGATCCATACGTCGACCTAAGACCACAGAATACCAGAAGCTGGAACAGCATGTAAGTTGATGAAGAAATACACCCCCTCCTTTTTTAAAATGTTAAAATACAGTATCATTACATTTTTAATTCTCTCCATTTTCTTTCAGATGTGAAGTCTTTATCTCGAAGGCATTGCCTCAAGCAGCTGAATACACTGGGGGTTGTGAGATATGGGCGAATGGATACTGAAGTTTCCCGAAGTACTCTGCATTGTTTTCAACTTGTGTTAAATTGATGTTATTCTATTTTGTACCTTTTAGATGCTTAATGTATGACTATGCAGATGACATTGTTGCCTTATTGAGGGAATTAGTGAAAGGCAGTGAGGGTAAAATAAGCATGCTGTTTTTGCACTTGTGTTGTTATTCCACTTTTAAAGCAATCTTTTAATTTGACCTCACTAAGGTCCTGACTCAGGATATTTCAGTAGCAAAAGACAATATTAGCTGTTTGGATCCAGACTTGTTTGTACAGTAAGTTAGTGATCGCACTATGTACCTAAATTAAGCCATCTGAATCTTTGTAAAATATTGACAGTGTACAATTTCTTTAAGGTGTTTTAAATGTTAAAGAAAATTTAAAACTGAGTCTATTTAGATGTACAAAAGTATCAGAATATGATTTTTGCTTGTGTTCACAGCCATATGGCGTTTGCCAGATGAATGTAATAGCAACCGTTATTTTCTAAATAAGACAGTGCAGACTAGTACAGTGCTTGCCCACTTTAACTTCTTAAAGGCTGAGACCTAGAGAGGCTGAACAGATTAAATCGTTTAACATTTTAGAAAATGATTGAATAATATAAATAATTTCATTCGGCCCAAATTAAATGATTGGCTGGCATACCTGCCTGTCAACTTAAGCTCACTCTGCCCCTGCACTCATGTTTAATTCATACTAAACATTTTTTTAAAGTGTAAAAATATCATGTTGTGGTGTTACAGAAGCTATGCATTGGACTATTACAGGAGGCAGGAGCATTTGTGCTATGCTAAACTAACTGACTGACTGACTGTAGCTTCGTATTTTGTGTACAGACAGGACTGGTATCAATCTTCTTATCTAACTCTTGGCAAGAATGGGAACAAGCATATTTCCCAAAATGTTGAACTAGTCCTTATTAACTAAACATCTGGATGTTGTTTCAGCTGCTATCAGGGTGTTGGGTACACATGTAAATGCGTTATTTATTTATCCAGACGGGGTTTCAATGCAAAACAATTTGTGACTGGCGTTGTTTAAATGGTTACTGTTGGTTACTGTATGGCTGCTAACACCTGTGGACTGTTATAACCTAAAAACTAGGAAGATGGCCAACGGTTGTGTTGGTTTGACTGTTGGGAGTGAACTAATGGGGAAAAAATGTCTCTGGGGATAGGTTGACCACTATATTAGTATAAATATTTCCTCTAGAGTAGATATGTGTGTATTTATGGTCAGAGATGACACACTTGTGCCAAATCATGAAAGATTACTGTAATTCAATGTATGACTCTTGTATTGTGCCTGTTTCCTTGGTTGATCCTATACAGTATTTCTACTGGGTGGTGGTCATAATATATGGAAACCTATCCTGTAAAAGAAATAACCCATTTGCTTCTTTGAAGAAAGTCCATATTATGTTCCAAAAAATATTTTTATTGTGAAATCTGAAAACAAAATAATCAGATTTGTTTACAACACTTTGCTCTGTTCCTGCGTCACATAAGTACCAGAATTAAAAAACATAATGGGCCATTCTTTCAGACAGTCTGGCGGAAAGGAGCATGTTTTCAAGATGTTTAGTGACCATATAGCTAAATAACTACAATAAGTATAAAGTACTCATTTATCTCTGTTAGGAATGGCTGTCCATCCTGCTGTCCTTCCAATGTATGACTGCCCAAATGTGTGCGCGCTGAACCAATTAAGATGAGCACTGATTCTGAAATAAAAGCTTTTTGTACTTTGTAGTCTCAAATGATTTTGATTCCTTGAGTGGCTTGACAAGTAACTGCTGCTTTAATGATTTAGGGCTTCTCATATACAAGCCTATACTCAGTGGTAGAAAAAGTACTTAGGTTCTTTACTTACAAGGTAGAATGTCCTGCATTCAAAATCCTACAGCGAATTACTAGCAAAATATACCTAATGCATCCAAATTAAAAAAAGTAGCCTACCTGTTATGCAGAAAGATGGCAACCAAGGCTGATATAGTTATATATGACATTAATATACACATGGGACAGTACCCCAGCCGTTGCCTGTTCACCCAGCTGCCTTCTGGGAGGAGATAGAAGTTTCTGCTGCCGCACCACTAGATTGCAGAGCAGCTTATTCCCCCAAGCAATCAGACTTTTAAACTGAAATTCATCCTCAGCACTGCTCCATAGTTTATTTCTGTTTACCATTTTTATCTCAATTTCACTCTATAACTTGTATTGTGACAAATAAATCTACCTTGAAATATATTTTCAATTAGTATTTTAAACTGATGCAACAATATACATAACATTTTATTGTTGTAGCTGGTCTAGGGGGAGCCAGGTTATCTACTTTAGACAGTTAGTTTAGCTTAGGGTCAGGCCCCCTCCAATGGGTCACCAGATTAATTGTGAGATGATTAAGACATGAAAATAAACTACACGAATTAAAGAGTTTTTTGTCACCAGATAATTAGAGTAGAGGTAGGCTATAAAAGCCCATAATAACTCTTCATGGAGCGCATTAAGTCTTTATATTCTTCACATGGCTAAACAGCATTTTGTCACTAGTTATGCGACAGACATTACAGTAGCTGTCCATACATTCATTCATTAAGTTCTTCACAGGGGCATCATATTCCTGGCTTCCTCCTCATAAATGTCTGGTATCTCTCCCATGGAGGAGGAGACCATTAGTACAGAGTTATGCCCACGAAGCTCCATCTCATACCGGATGAGCTGCTTCCAGAAGCCATCATTCGGCCTCACTATGGGTCGACAGGTCTTCACCCACCTGTGGGCTTCCAGGAGAGTCACACCGCGGTGCTTCATCAGATAGGCCATGCACAGGGCGGCGGAGCGGCTCACTCCAGCGTTGCAGTGCACCAATGTGCGGCCACCGCACTCTGCAGTGATCTGTATTTTATCTGCCACCTCGTCAAAGTGATCGCAGAGTGGAGACATCGGGGAGTCAGAGACCGGGATGTGGGTGTACTCCACCCCGGGATGAGGACTGCCCTTGGTCTCAGTAACGTTCACGATGCAGGTTATCTCGCACCGAGTCACCTGGGAGGAATCATTAGCCGCTCTGCCATTACTGAGATAAAGATGTTCGGTGACTCGGCACAGGCCTGATAGGCCTGCAGGGCCCGACTGATGCATAAACGGCGTGAAATTCACCGCTGCAACAAAGCTGTGTTGTCTAGATGTTGTAACCCGGCGGCGGGAGAGGGTACTGCCAGTTGTAAGGCAACTCAAAAAGGCCAAATATGTGTGAGCGCACACACTGTCGCCCCCAGCTGGATGGGTCTTTTCATGAGGTAAACATAACACAAGACTGTTTTCACTCATTTTAATTACAAAAAAATTATTTGATGACTTGTTTTACTGATATTCCTCCCTAGTCATTTTTGCTTGATTTCTGTTTCATTTGTAGGCCTAGTCAATTCAATTTTAAGTCAACCTACTTAATCTAATATTTAATAATATTATTGTTTAAACAATTAATTGAAAAACAAAAATAAACAACTTAAAATAATAGATAAAAGAGTAAAATCTAGATGCCACTATCAACCCAGTTGATTCAGGCCAGTACGAGACATTTTGACCAGATGAAGACAACCTGATGCACAGACATCACAATCTTTTAAAACACAAGAGACATCTGAAAATAACCATTTCAAGGTAGGCCGGCTTTATGTAGAATTTTTACCTCAAAATATTTTGTAGTTGCTTTCTGTAAATACTGTCAAGAAATCACACCTTGGGTGAGGCTGGACCTGAAACAAGTGATAAAACATTTAGTTGATGGACATTAAATTCATCTGCAACTGTTTTGATAATAAATTAAAGGTGGGTAATGCAATTCTAGAAAAACACAATACCATGACAAATACCATACAGAGCAAACAACAACACATCAAGTAATGTAAGTTATGTTAGCAATGTTGTTTGTTAGCAAAATGTTGCTAAGCTAAGCTAACATGCAGAGCAGTTTCCCAGACTCAGCACGGTGGAGACTCCGCTCCGCGAATGTGATACAACTCTCCTGCTATAGCAACAACAGCATATTTAAGCTTGAACCTTTAGGGTGAAAACAAGCACTCTAAACGTGTGAGGACCAAAGTGACAAAACTAGTGGCACTGCAACTGCAGAGTGTGGATGACTAAATATGCATTTGACCAGGATGCAGGCTACAAGAACAAACACAGGTATACGTATGTGTGCACACAGTTTTAAATGTCTTACTCAACTGGCTGGATGAGTATTGCCTGTTAATAGATGGTTCAAAGTCACACCTGCTGTGCAAGTTGCCATATCTCACTGAGAGACAATGGCTTCCAGTGTCTGTCCCTCAACAGAAAAAGACTGTCTAGCATTTCAAAAGCCACACAGGTTTGTCCTTTGAGTTAAAACTTCTCAAAGAACTGAATCACATTCTTTGACCGGATCAAGAACACTAACAACATCCAGCATTTTGATCTTTGAAGAAAAGAAGAAACATTACATACGTTAAGTGACACATATCAAAACATTTTTTTTTAATCTACCTCTCTTGTAGCAACCACGCTATCCTCATTCTTAAGAATCTTGAGGGCAACTGTGATGTGATTAAATTCAGACATTCACCAGTGAAGTCCCGACTGAGGTAGCAACTTATGTTGCTAATATGTCGGTCTTTTGCAGCACAAACATGAGATGGTGTCTGCTTTCAGAACCCAAAGTGGGACCTGATTCCACAGGCGAGGAGCTTTATAGCTGAAGGTTCTGGATCCCATTCTACTATTGGAGATTCCAGGAACCACAAGTAACCCTGCATTTTTGGAGTACACTCTCATTGTAAGGTACTAGCTCTTTAAGTTCCTTTCCGGGAACCATCACCTTATCGTGGTGGAGAGGTTTGTGTGTCCCTATCAACCTGAGGGCTGTGTTGTCTGGAGGCTGGTGCTTCTGGTAGGGCCTCCCATGGAAAAGTGGTCATTACAATATTAATACATTATATAAAGTCAGTGTTCAAAACAACCCCCATAACAAAACAAGGAAGAGGAGAAACTACTCTCCCCGGAAGGGATAAGAAGAGTTTTCATACATCTATGTTAAAGGACTGTGGTACATAGCCTGTCAGGTTGTGTGTGTGTTTAGTTTTCCTTACCCGTTTTATCTGTTGTCAAAAAGTTGGCTAACCTTGATGACATTTTGCAAAGTTTTTCCAAATGTGCCACATCATAACTTCTTCAGCCAACTCTGGTTTGTAGGTTGTGAAATGTTTCAGCTGGCAAGCTTAGCTATTACTTTCTTGATGTCATAACAAAACATCAGTTCAATTCCAAAGAAAGGATTCTATGGCTTTTTAAAAACTGATCAACGCGGGACATTCACTCAGACAAAGAGATTGTTAATTTGTGATCTATGCAGTTGACCACTTTCTATCGAAACGAAAGGGAATAAAGTGATGTGAAGCATATTTGTTGTACTTGTTTCAGGTAACTGTAGTCCCAAATAGTGTGTTAATTTGGCAACTGACACTCTTTTAAAATGAATATACATTTAAGTTCAATCACATTTTTAGTCATTATAATTTAAGGCATCAAAAACAGAATACATTTTAGTCTCATTTTTGTCAGTGACAATTTTGCATAATTTCTGTCTTTTACATTTGTATGTCTTCCAGGCATTTTAAGATCGCAGTCACCATCTTTAATGTTTCTCTGGTCTGTTTTAGCCATGTTTACTTGTTTATAGCAGAATGTAACAGTTCTCAGACACTATCTGCTCTGCAGTAATACAAGAGACTCCTCCTTAGTAAATGGGTGATTCTTAGACTATCGTAATTCAAACATTAAATAACTCATCATTGTCGTAATAAGCATACTTTGATAGAATGAACATTAAATCTTGACATTTGAATTTATGTATATTAACTTCAAAATTACACATACATGTTATCAGAAAATGCTTTATTGCATTTATTTAAGTAGTTTTTACACGTACGAGGAATTTGCTTTGAAGATAAGGTGCTACACGTAGACAAACCTACAGATGACAAATGCAGATATATAAATATGGAATAGATTGACAATATAAATAAAAGATAGTATTCTCTGGTCTGTATTAACCATATGATTTGGGTATAGCTCCAGGGACGTCAGTGTGGGTTCTGACGGTCCACCACTTTGTCCCAGACTGAAATATCTGGACAAGTATCAGATCACAATGAAAAATGAGAAACAGGGGAGTAGTTAGATATAGGAATCAGATGACTGAGGCCGGAGAGAAAGTGAGGGCATCTGGTGGATGGATTGTGAACGGCAAATCTGTCATGTCTAAATAATGCATGGGCCTGGGGGAAGAGTGAATGTGGAAGAGAGGGACGGAGGTAGAATGGACAAAACAGGACTGGGACAGCAGTTATGACAATGTGGTTGATGTGTTTTAATGAAATATCACAACAAATTTAATAGATTGTCATGAAATGTGGTACAGAGGTCAGGATGAATGGTCACAAATTTGGTGATCCCCTATCTTTCTATGTAGCACCATCCCCAGATCAAATTTGTTTTATTAACAAAATACTTCCCCTCAGAAAAGAGTGCTGCTGCATCTGGAGGTGAGGTCAGAGCGTATGTGTAAAGTTTTTCAACTAAACTGACTAATATTAATGGATGCAGGAGTGTACTGGGACTGAAATTCAGCCTGGGACTTTCAGACAGAGATGCCTTTAATGCGAGCATGCAGAAATATTTTTTGCAGTTATTTTAATACATATTGGTGTTTGTTGTATAGTAGTCAAATTTTAGGACGACATCTGCCTCTTCAGTTTTTATAAGCAAGGCAGCTCTGCACTGAAGACCAGGTCATGCAAACCTGAGTCAGAGCTAAAATACTTGCACGAGGAACACACTAAAATAATCAGTTTTCTAATTCTATCTATGCATAATGTGATTGCCTACCCAGCTCTACACACTGTCATTGTTTTATCTGGTTACATTGACCTTGACCTACATGCAAACTGTGACAAAGAGGGAGTTCACACAAGATACTTAGTTAAGTATAACTGATTAAACTAAAATAAACACAAGTACAAAAGATGCCACAGAATGGATGTAACCTGCTAGAAGGGAGAGCGTGAAAACACGGGCCAGCTTTTATAGCTTATGGGTCCAGGTGAGAGCCATCAGCTGATGACCCTCCCAATTTATCCAGTTGACAGGACAACCTCCAGACAGTGGGAGGTGTGTCACACCCCCCATCTTGAGAACAAGGTTCCACCCTTGACATCTGAAATCCAAATATACTAAAGGCAAAACACATATATATTAAATTTTTACTTTGGCCATTGATAAAGGTCACATGCTGCCATAAGTGACTCTTTTCACTTTAATCTTACCATATCTAATCCCAGACCCAGCAACCTTGAATCAAGGGAAGCAATTTAAGGATAAGAAACTGGTGAATCAGCAAGTCAATAGTCGCATGACAAAACTGGTGCTCATCAGTGCATAGAGGTTCTGAACGCTTATGGCTGAAAGAGTGTAAAGATATACCAACCTCAAGTTGAGGTCAAAGCCGTGACCCAAAGTTCACGTTCCATTTGCTATCAAACTAATGTCACCCTAGTCTTCAGACAAATACTGGTGGTGGGTATTTATGCACTGATTCTGCTGGTACTGAAAAGCAACCAGAAATTGGAGACCCTCCAGAAACCAGGGAAATGTTCCTAAAACATCTTCAACCATGTTCTCCGTTCAAAATCTTATCTACAATGCAAAATAGTAAATACCAAAGACACTATCTTCACTGCACAGACCAAATTGGTCACCAACATACAAATCAACAATTAATTTGCCACAGTAGGCTAGGTTTAACCTTATCAAATGGGTTTGGATCCAGGACGAGCCCCCACTTGTCACAAACCAGTACTTTGCCTGTGACAAATAGGAGGTGAGACACAACAGGTTTGCATGCTAAAGATATGATTTATTGTAAAAGTAAAAGAAAGGTCAAATAATTACCAAAAATATGCAGTGTGGCAAAGCATGACTATCAGTTGTATCAGCTGTAGGTAAATGAGTGAGGTGTGTGGTCAGGATAAACCAAAAGAAAGACAGAACAAACCCGGTAAGACGCCAGCCTAGGAGGAGAGAGAACAAAAGGCTGATAAGTCCTGGCTAAATAAGCTCTGAAGGTAGAGCTGCACAGATGATTGCCCAGCCCAATCAGCCTCCCTGCCTAAAACATACAGAGATTCCTTGCTTATAGAAGGATGTTGTCTTTGCAAACTGTTGTTTTTAATATAGGCTATATAAATAAATAGCATGCCTATTAAAAAATGCACATACAAATAATTTAAGTGGCCTACATAATAAATGCATTAGCATCCAAATTGTGCACCTGTCTCTGCCTGTGCAGGATCCTGCATCACCTGCTGCAACTTTCTTCCATGTCGTCGGTTAATTAGGTGAATTTAGCTGCTTCTCACACGAACATCTTTTTCTTCTTAATTCTTACTTTTTTGGCACCACACATTTCTTTTTCCACTGTCTCTCTTTTTGGCACATTTACCGTCTCTGTTGTCTCTGTTGCATTTTCCAACACAACCCAGTGCTGAGTTCACCCCTGACAAAACGTTTGGAGATTGAACTCGCCCCAGGTGGAAAGTAAACTCCTTTGATCGGCGCCGTTGAGCCAATCAGATTTCAGCAAAAACGAGGATCAGTGGCCAGTCCACCCCTGAATGGATGTCAAACTAGATTCAATAATTAGAGTATTTCCATTATCATAATGTTAGACAAATGTTAAGTTGCTTGCGAAAACATATGTTATGTGAGCACACGAGTCTGCACCTAAACACTTTACATCCTTCACTGTCAGACTGAGACTGATTACTTCATTGGCCCCATGCTACTACAATATGGAAATACAGATTTTAACCAAGAGATCCTTTCACATTGTGACCTCGCAGCAGGTCAGAGACGCTGATTGGCCAGGACATCCTTGTAAAAGAGATCTTAATGGATTTCTTTCCTGGTAAAATAAAGGTAAAATAAAAAATAAAAAAATTGGCCTGCTGATAGAAAATTGAAAGGAAGCACAAAAATGCTGATATTTCCAGCTTTGGAAAAAAAGGCAGGAGAGACTGGAAGGAAAGACAGAGGGTGACAAACGCACACAGGTAAGAGATCAGGGAATGGGAGTAAAAGAAGAGTGAGATTCAGAATAGGTGAATATGAGGGATGAAGATCCAAGTAAGAAAGATGAGACAGAATTAGAGAGAGGGACAGAAATTGATGGAAATGAGACATAAAGGGAGGGAGACATATTACCCAGTGCCTGCTGCAAATGCAGCTGTGTTTGCTCTCTGTTCTATAAATCCCAGTACAATAACACACCTTTTCACTCACTCAAACACTAAAGCCTTTTTCTTTTCATTGTCTATTTCCTGATGCCATTTAACTGGAGAAGTAGTTCGTTCATCTGGACATAATGTTCACGTGGATGCGCAGAGATAATGAAGTCACATGTGATAAAGGCTCTTTCATCCACAGAGCTGCAGACACCATTTTTGGGGCCCAGTGCCATCAGAAGACCATCAGTGTCATGCACAAATTTTAGCATGTCCCAAATGAACATTTGTCAGTTCAGCCTTTTGACCGTTTATTCCTGATTTACATTTTAATGCCATGTAGCGTAAGTACACAGTGCTGTGTGTTACTAACTTTCCAAACTGGTTTGATTTAATTCAGTTGTCAGAGCAGTTGTGAATAAGTACAATATAAAACAATCTCTGCTTTTTCAAAATATGTGGCCATTTCAGTGCTCAGTTTTCTCACAGTTGATGAGAATGTAGTTGTTTTGCAGTATATCGTGGAATCATCTGCATCTTGTAGCACTGTCTAGCACAGTGGTTCTTAACCTGGGGGTCGGGACCCCCCTGGTCCTAAGTGGAATCACTTTGGGTGGACACTGTAAATATTTTGCAGTGTCCAAAATGTGGCGGTGATGCCAACCGCTATGAAACAACAAAGATAGCCTCAGGCCCCGATCAGACAGAAAGCGCTTTGCGGGTTCGAAAACGCGAGCCGCACAGCAATGACTTTTGGTTGAATTTAGAAAAAAGCAAAGCGCTGCGGTTTTTTAATGTTGCTAAGCTGTCATGATCCTGTCTGTGTGTCTTGTTTGGGAGTCTGAGTTTAGTTCCATGTCCTTAGTTCATGTTTTGGTAATCATTCCTGGTCCTTGTTTGTATTATTGTGATTTGGTCTCCTCTGTACTCTGTGTTCTAGTTCTGTGTTCTCGTTTAGGTTCTGGTTCTTTGTAACTTGTGTGTGTTTCTGTCTTCTTGGTTATTCACTCTGCCCCATGTCTGCTTGTCTAGTGTTCTCTCTGTTTCCCCCTGCTGTCTCTCTGCCTGCCTGCTTGTCTCTCTGCCTCGTTAGCCCTGATCCCGCTCACCTGTGTTGCTCCCGCCCCGCTCGTTAGTCCCTGTGT
>NC_060170.1:28297683-28335703 GCF_021292245.1 Micropterus dolomieu
GTGATTTGGTCTCCTCTGTACTCTGTGTTCTAGTTCTGTGTTCTCGTTTAGGTTCTGGTTCTTTGTAACTTGTGTGTGTTTCTGTCTTCTTGGTTATTCACTCTGCCCCATGTCTGCTTGTCTAGTGTTCTCTCTGTTTCCCCCTGCTGTCTCTCTGCCTGCCTGCTTGTCTCTCTGCCTCGTTAGCCCTGATCCCGCTCACCTGTGTTGCTCCCGCCCCGCTCGTTAGTCCTTGTGTATATGTATGCCTGCTTATCTCTTCAGTCTTTGTGTCTAAAGTTGAGTGTTCCTGCCTGTTCCTTTGTCTTCCTAGTTCTGGCTTATTCCCTGTGTTTTGGATCGCCTTGTGTTCTGGACTACCTTTGTTGGACTTTGCCTCGAGCTCCTTGTAAGCCTGTTTAAGTTAGTTTTTTGAGTTAATAAACATTTTTGTACTGCAACCTCCTCTCCTTGCCATTGTCTGCATTTGGGTCCTCGCCCCAGTCTGCACTCAGCGCCCCAATCTGTGACATAAGCAACCACTGAACCGTGAAATATTTTCAACTTCAAAAAGGGGTTGGACTGCCAGAAAGGTTAAGAACCCCTGGTCTAGCACCACAATCAGGCCAAAAAATAAACCATTTTGATTGACTATATAGCCTTTCCTCAGGTGCCAGCCCAACAAGTGGAAAGGATCTAAACATTTTTTTCATAGCCTACATTTTAGTTTTCACAAGAGCATTACAGCCCCATTACATACTGTGTGATGCATGTTCAGTGTTTTTTAATTTAATCAACACAAATGCTTTGTCTGTAGTAACAGGTTTTTATTATAATTATCATTACTTTCTTAATCTATTTCTCTTATTTATATAAAAAATTGCCAAAAAACAACAAATATAAAACTGACATGTCACCACAGTTACAGAAATATCATTAAATCATCAATAAAAACAGTCACAATAAAATGCTAAAGTTGAGCATTTATATTAGGGGAGATCAGGGTAAGTTGTCACCATAGATTGTATATAAAAATGGACGTGGTGCCTGTGACGTCACCCAAAGCGTTCTGAAGAGCCGCTTTAAAGCTCCAAGATGGCGGAGCCAGCGGGCGCCACCGCTTGTTACATCCCGATAACCATAAATGGGCAAAGAGGCAGGTCGTGGATGGAGCTGAGGTGACGGGTTGCTGAAACCATGTGGCCATTTCTGTCTCCACAACTCCTCGATCTACCAGCGTGTTACCCGGAAATTGATCTCAGAGCGCCATCTTGAAGGACATCTAAATTCTTAAAATGCACATCGAGGATCGAGGATCAAGCAGGCCTGCTGGAAGAGCAGTAAGCGAGGATACATCTGTGTATCCTTTGTGGAAGTCTTTTCAGCCGCTGTGATGTTTACAAGAGGCATGACATGCAGTTGGACCAACCCATAGCCAGAGCAGGACGCTGCAGCGTTCATGTTGTATTCATACATTGTATTAGTTAAGCCTATTAAAAATAATCAAATGCGCAATCGAACTTTCTGCCCTTCACTGTTTGTGTAGCGCCTCATAAAACACTCTAACTGCATTCCTTAATGTCATTTCACTTTGATATTCGGATTGTAAAAATTAACATTAAATAGCGTCTCCTCAGTGACACTGCGCATTTATGCACGAGCCACAGTAACATAAATTAATAATAAAAACTCTCTCGACGTGCCGACAGGATCAGTCGGGATCTGATGGAAATTCATGTTCCTCTTCATATCCAAAAGGTCTCACACACAGTCCAGTTTCATACAGTAAAACTGTTTGGAGTAAAGCAGCCGTACTCCTGATCAACTCTCCATCAGAATCTAAACGTGGATTATAGAAAATTTTATTCTGTTTCCTCTCTCTGTCCTGTCAAGTTTATTACTGCAGGGTGTTTCTGTTTTGTCCCATGATATTCGCAGTAACATTACTGCATGGATGGAAACGTTTAAATTACTGACAGCAGCCTCTCTAATCACTCGTAAATCGTAAATCGTAAATCGTTAAAGATAACACTCATAGTAGCTACAACACACAAGAAAGAAATCACCTGGAAAGCTTCAGGGACCCGTGGAGGTGGGGGTAAAACATCCATGCAGATGCTGGTCTCTAAATCTGATAAAATAATTAGTTGGTGGGGGGGCGGGTGGATGATCTCTGTGTATAGGCCTATATGACCTATTCCGTTAATGTCCGAACTGATCCGCGCATCACACGAATAAAGCTGCTATAATCGTGACAAAACAGTGCAAAGAGCTGCTGAAGTCAAATTTTTAGGCTGTAATATCAACCAGAGCATTTAGCACTGATCTGCTATGTGTCATGTTTAATAATAGTAGTCTTTTCATGTCATTCTGTCAGACAGTTTTAATTGGGGCTAAATGAGATTAATGTTACTGTGTCATTTTGTAAAAGGACTGATGATGAAACTCTCACCTCATCAGGCCAAGGGTTGAAATGATCTCCTGTTTACAGGCAAAAGGCACATCGCAAAAAAAGTAGGAGGCTAGCCTACTGTGTAGCCTAGTAGTGAATGATTAGGCTGCTGTAATCTGACAACAGATGTTTTAATGTTTATTGGAATAATATTATAAATAATGTTAACAGACATTATTTCTGGATTGTGAAGATATGATCTGTAGCCTTTAGTGCCAAATGCTGGTCTACTGCTTGACAGAGATCACAGCTCTAACAGTGGACAGATGATGCAGCTGTGCAACAGGTCATATTTAATGGATGTCGCTTTAAAATGACGGCTCCGAGGAAAGAAAGTCTCATTTTGTTAAATGCCCGTTTCCGCGACTCCTCTCTCTTCGTGTCTCCTCCTCAAGTAGACGGAAATTTGGGAAATGAGAAAGGCCCCATGCCCACCAAGCGCGAAGTGACCAAATTAGCTCAGGCTAAAGAGCTAATGCTATATGCTACTCTGCTTTAGCTTTGTCGGCTAAACCCCTTGGGGGCCTAATGTATGTCGGTTGGTATCTTGTGGCCATATCGCTACCACCTTACACTCGAGGTATGTTAACCTGAAACTGTACAACAACGCTTAATAATAAAATTCACTTAAAAATAACTATGAAGTTGTAGGCCTACCACACAAGTTTTAAAATGCTTCAACGTTTTTTAATATATAAATTATATTTTATGTGGTTGCAAATTGTTCGCCAAAAATAGGTGGATGCAAATCTCGGCAGGTAGGCTAGCCTTCAACATCTGTTCTGCCAAATGAATCCACCTCTGAAAGTCCTTTTCAGTGGACTGTTTGATCTCTTCAATGTGCTGTGCAAAATCTTTTTTTCCTTTTTTTCCCCCCTATATATAATATAAAAAAAATTTGCTTAATACACTAAAACCATTTTTTGAACCAACCAGGATGTAAATAAACATTTAAACATGGGGGTCAATGGAGATTGACTCCCTTCTGCAGCCAGCCTCAAGTGGCCACGCGATGAATTGCAGTTTTTGTTACTTCCTGGTGGCTTCACCAGCGAGACTGAAAGGTTGCGGCTTGGGTTGTCACGTGTGTAAATTGTCACACTGTTCTTAACTCTTACACTAGAGGCTCTATCTCAAAAATTAAATAGCCACTTTGTGTGAGTTTGTGTTCTATGGTTAACTTCCTGTTGACATGTGGTCATGGTTACTCTAAAGCTTGATTTATACTCCTGCCTAGGGGATATGTGCGTAGCTACGCAGTAGGCCACGCACATAGCCATGCATTTATACTTGTGCGTCGGTGTGTCTGTCATTCTGCAATTACACCCCCAACATACCCATACAATATGAACAGTCAGAAAAATAATTCATTCAAGCATTAGACCACTTTAAGACTCGTTTGTAAGAATTACTGGTATTAACGTAAACCAGCATCTTAAATTCATCATCATAGCACAGCTGTTATTGTGTGTTCTTGTGCTGTTAAAAGAGAAATAATAGTGTTTATGCTTGTGCATGTTGAGAAATCAGTTAATTATAAAGTTATTAAAAATCATAAACCTTCAGTTATGTTACATTGTGTCTCTTAAAGTAAAATGATCGCAGAATACTGTAGTGTTTATTGGTTCGATGTGGTTGCTGAGCTGGTGGTGCCTGCAGGCAGTCCTCGGTTGCCCAGGAAACACAGATGGTGGATGAAGGGCGCGCATACAAAAGACCATAAACCTGTGGCAGCAGCTGGAGACCGAGCCACTGATTAATTCAGGTCTGTGCAGTCGTGCTTAGTCAAAGACGTCGCTGTTCTCTTCAATACCTCCCATCCATTTTCTTTGTCCCGGGGCTTCCGTCTTCACTTTATCCCGTTTTCCCCGGACCGGACTCCCGTCAGTGCGCAGCTGTTGTTGGCACTCCCACATCTGCTTGTCTCAGCTCGGCAGCCATGTAGACGACGCTCAGCTGCGGCTCATAGTGCTTTTTACTGCAGGCATAATCACTACACATACACGGCGTGTATTTGCAGGTTCGGCAGCTTACCCTCAACATGATGATGATGAAGAAGAAGAAGAAGAAGAAGAAGAAGAAGAAGAAGAAGAAGAAGTGATTTGTTCGTTTCCTTTGATGCTGCGGGACAGGTGCATGTGGAACCTGGAAGTCACTGGTAGGAAAAGACCTTAGCCTATAGTTCCTATTTTCGGTTCTTTTTTTTTGTGGGGCCTAGTCTGTAGTGGATGTCTTTCCTTAATCCTTGCAGGGTGGGTATGAATACTTATTTATAGAAAAGCTGTTTCAGGTGGATACATGCCAGATTAGAATGAATAGGCTATGTATTTAATCTTGGTCCTAGGATATACAGTATATGCTATAGCCTACTGGTTTTTCATCTCCATGAAGACAGTATCTATGATCTGCAGCCACAAGATCAGATTTTTTTGCCCTGCACTGAAATGTCTATTTAACTCAAACCTTTGTTGTGCCATATTACTTTAGTTTGTAGGTAAATATAAAGCTAAGTGGACCATTAACTTCAAATTTATTCAGATAGTGAATCATCTACTGTAAAATCAACTATAGATATTATGATCAGCTCTACAATGGTCCACACCCTTATTCAGTGTGCTTTTATTTTGTAGGTAACCTTGTGGTCAATGTTCATCTTCAGAGGTGCTGACATGCCACCAGTCAGGACACTGGGAGGATCCACATGGGATCCAACAGCAGGACAGGTTATGTGTACAGCCTGGATTATCTTTATTCAAACTCAAGAAGGAGGATAATTTTCACTGGGGCACAATATCAGATGGAGAGTTTAATAACATTACTTCTTCAAGTTATAGATAACATGACATCAATGAAGTCTTTTTTGAAATGGCTTACATATTTTAGCAGTTGATGTATTTCAGTATCATATGTGTCTCCATAGAAAACGGTAACACCCCTCCCTGGGGTATCGTGGGAGGACAGTTGGGTTGCATCCCACTTTTCTGCTGCTTTGTGTTGTGTGTTTCTCTCCAGTTACACTGATGAAAGAGCAGATTGGGAGTTGCACTGGACCTCACAAGCCCCATCGCCCCATTGCCCTCTACAGTGCTGCCTCACAGACTGGTGAAGGATCTGTCAGTAGATTTACACCATGGTGACTTTTATTTCCCTCATATTCACTTTACAGTCTACACTGTGACTGGTTATATAGGTCTAGATGAATATAAATTGCAGAGCCGATTTTTCTATCTTGCCCATAAACAGGATTTTACCCTGTGTGTGTATATGTGTGTGTTAAGCCTCTTTGCTGGCTGAGAGTGCAGATAAATGAGGAGCAGATAGAACATGGGAGATTAGTTATGTTAAATTGCTGTCGTATTTTCTGCTATATGCTACTATCCTTTCCAGGATTGTGGTTAAGAAGGGAGATAAACCAACCTGAAAGTGGAGACCATGACCAAACCAGATTAGCACAATCAGCTTTTCAGATTCATTATTCAACATTATGTAGGGTTATCCTGGGCAAAATCATGTTTGCATGTTTGTTAGACATTGACAAAAATATGTCTTTAAAGGCATGTCATGTAAAAGAGGCCAACGGGAACGTGTTCATGGTGTTAGGAAGCAGAAATCATTCACTTCTGTATTTCTTCCTTTTCATCTCCTTTTGACTGTAACAGCTGTCATGTCATTTCTCCTGCAGTGGTTGATGCCATTTCTGCTGCGTTTACCTTCGAGAAGATCCGTGTCCACCTGTTCCCCCACTGAGAGACGACTTCTGCTGCTTTCGTGTATCAGTGTAATGGCCTTTGAAGAGTTGAAAATTGCCACCTCTGCTTTGCAGTCAGTGTCAACATGATCAGATTTAGCAAGAATATATTTGCTGCAGTGTTCTTTCCCGTCTCTCTCAAATGTGCATATTTTCCTGGCTGTGAATAATACTAATAGCTTCATCCACCCCCACTTTCATTTTTTTTGGCTGATCAAAAACACTGACACTGCAGCCATCCAACACCTCTCACACCTCTTTATTTCAGCTGCTGTGTGCAGTGGCCTCTTCTCTCTGTTACCTTGGTTACTCTGTCTAACACTTTGGGCACTTCTCCCTGTATACGACACTTTAAATTCACCAGAACTGTGTTTTAACGCTGCTCTTCTGTGTGTTAACTTTTCACTAAAGCTTGCATGTATCTATGCCAGATCCAGAAATGGGAAAGCACTGATATTTTAAGAAAAAATCTGCTTTAGAGTGTGAGAATGACTCGTTTTCTCACATTCTGACAATGTGTAATTCATACAGTATGCTCTTTGTCTTGATACCAGCTATTTTTAACATACAGTAGTACTTTTACTGTAGTGTGTGGGGCGTGTGTGTCTACGTGAGTGCATGTGTTTTTGCATGTGCTCTGTTTGTGTGTGTGTTTCCTTCTGTTTGTGTGCATGTGTATCATGTCTGTCTGACAAAACAGACATTTGTTATGATCCTGAAGCTACTAGCCGCTTTTCCGTGATTTTCTCTCTTAAAAGGCCTGAAGCTCTTTTTTTAGCCACTGAATGTACCAGAGAAGGGATAAAAAAATATTTACAAGTGATTCTTAGCATTTGTTTTCAACCTCGTTGCAGTACCAGTTAGGTGGGGATTCTTGTGTTAGATAATCACAAGAATGTCACTGGAAATGAATGGTGTGTAGTTTTCTAAATGATGCCTGCTGGCATTAATTAAACTGTAATGATGCCTACAGCCCCATCATCTGATACTTAAGCAAATTACAGCAAATGCTAATAATTATGTGCAAATAGCTTTTTACCCAGGTCTGGATTGTACTAACACTATCTCACTAATATCTAACAATACTAATGTCTGCTAACAGTCGGATGATTACTAACCTGTGAAGTGAATGCTGTTGGCTGGCCTTGTTCTTTTTAACCAACTGACTAACCCTCTGCTTTATGCCCGCAGTCTGATGCACACACTCTTCTCTCATGATCCTGAAATCCTTCTTCAAAAAATGACAAAGTCGGATTGATTATTAGAGAAGAAAATCAAGGGAAACTGTTGAAGTGAGCAAGTAAAGAAGGGTTTCAGAACTTGGGATAGGAAATGTTATTAACCACTAGACAAAAAGGCGAGCAGAAACAGCTGCTGATACTGGGTTGACCACATACTTACAATCCTTACAAAACCGATTATGATCTGATTCCAAATGATATAACCATACTTCACAGGCTAAATTCCCATCTTCAGAGACCATCTTTTGTCTCTGCCTGCGTACTGTGTGGTCAATCTTCACAGGTGAGTGCCTGGCTTGTTCTCACCACAGGTGCAGGGAGACACAAGCCGAGCAAACATCAACTCCACTACTAACTTATTACGGGGATGATACTAACAGTGGTAAGGCCGTAAAGGTCCACCTGTTTCTCTTACTAACACCTGTTCTTTCAATCCTGATGTCTGAAAGTAAATTATTCTGTCTCTAATCTTGAATAAATCAAAGCAAGACTTGTGGTACTAGTGATGTTTACTAAAATTTTACTTTTACTTTACTTATTACTGACATTATATGAAAGCTTTTACCCTAAACATCTTCTAGTGCCATGAGTATTTGCTTTTTAACAAGGGGCAGTTGTACTAAAATCCTTTTAACAAGCAAGCTAGACAGATTTGTTCTCTCAACAAGCTACTAACATTTTCTAAAATTAAATTAACAGAGACAAAGAGCTTTTATTAGCTCTCTGCAAACTAACAAACTAACCTACTAATAAACTAATAATCTAACAAATCTACTAAAACCACTAACTTTGTGCTGAGTGACACAATTAGTGAAGCACCCTGATTTTTAGGCGTTGCATCACTCAGTGAATGTACTAACAATTACATTTTTAAGAGTTTCTGATTTGATTGAGTGCCTATCTGAGAGTGAGCACAGAAGAGCATGTATGTGTGTTTGTACAGAATGTACAAATGTAAGCAAACTGGATGAGTGACCGCGTGATTTCTTTCTCTCAAGCAATAATTTATCATACATGTATTATTATATTCATTAGAGCAGTTTTAACCAAATGTATCCACAACTGCTCTATCAGCACCAGGATACCTATAAAACACAGACAGTTGAACCTCTCAAACAATACACTGTTTGGAAGTATTATGTATGTAAAGGAAAATAAACTTAATGAACACAAATATTTTTGTACTTTATTGCTATTCTATCAGTTGTCTTTACTACATACATTTGCAAAAAACAATTTTCATCTAAAATAAAATGTATTTAAAATCGAATTGTCTGTTTTCTCATCTATTTACATGAAAAATTGCATCTAACAGATCCCATGCAGGCGAGCGAACACCAGCAAAAGGTACAGCAGAGCATTTTTTCTGCACCGAGCCAGGAAATTATGAGGTATTTTATTTCTATGGCGATATGGAGTGCCATTATCCTAAATAAATCTTTGCTCTCTTGATTGCTGAAACAGAAGCATGATTACTGTCTCAGCATGTTCAACACACACAGAGTCCTGCAGCATCCATTTTGTTTAAAAAAAACTATAAACTTGCATTTTAAAAATTGAGTTAAGATTTATTTATGTCTTTTGGTAATACAGCTATATCACCACTTGTTACCTCTGAATTGCTACATATAAACTCTCTAAAACAACAATGTTGTCCTACATGTTACCACACACATTGATGGGGGGATTTCAAGATTTTCATGATTGCAGTCTTGCTGCAGGGGGCAGCAACTCATCAGGTTAGAGGATTTGATGTTTTTTGGTGCAGTTTAAGTACATAACTAAGGTGTGAAGCTGCCCTTAAGTATTGTATAAATTTGTAAAGTGATGCATATGAAAATGTTTACTCTCAGATGCAATAATTAACACCGCATGGAAGTTGTTGCCCTCTGTAAACATAATATTTTTACATAACTGCTTTGCAGGTATGAAGTTCCAATAGACTGTATATTGGTGAACCAAACATTTACAAAAAGGTAAGTCAAAATGAAACACTTAACTACCACCTTCACTGAAATAGTATTCAGACAGAAGAAAAAAAGGCCGCAGTATAACTTATGTTTATAGTTAAACATTCATGAATGCATCATTGTGTTTATCAAAATACTCACCTTTTCATCTCACAAGCGACTTCTGAGGGGAAAAGGGTCCACTACATTTGGCACATTTTCCAAGGTTGACAACAATACTGATTATGAAGTTAAGCTCCACTATAAGCTCATTGGATGTTCTAATTATTTTTGCAGCTACTGGAGAAATTTTGCGATGGTGCGGTGATTAAATGATTTTAATGATTTATCTGCTATTTATTTGGATGATAAACTCTACATAGTTACTGTAATGTGGTTAAAACTACATATTCGCATAATCTGATTAATTTTTAACCACACATGGACTGTTTACATCAAGAATTACAATAGGTGTCGTTCAACATAAAGGCGAAACACATTTAAATTCAGCATTTGTCTGGGCCCACCACTGTAGTGTATTACAGTGGTGGGCCCAGACATTATGTGTATTTTCTTGTAAAATATCCACAGTAAATTCTTTAAGCGTCTCAACTTTAAGGGAGTGAATTAATTGTAAGCACATTTTAAACTTTTTCACCTTTAAAACAAAGTTCCAACACCGAAGACATGCAATGATTTATAAATGTGTCATCTGGATTGAAGGAATGCCTTATTTCCTGTGATATGTGTAAGATTTCTCTCTGACACATTGTATAGCAGATATGTGTAATATTGTTATCAGGCTGCATATCCAATGCATGCTGTGAAAGTCAGACATTATCCCAGTGAGAGATGAAAACCAAATTTAGCTAATATTGGTGGTCGAAATCCAGTCATTATTACTTTACTACATTGCTACTTAGACTGCAGCAGTGTCCAATGGCATTAGATCCACCAAAGTAGAGACAGCCATGACCAATGTGACCAATTATTTTATATATATTTTTAATGTATCTATTTACAACAAATAATTAAGATTATTCTGGCTGTGTTAAACAAGTAAATCTCACAATGGTTTACGCGTGTGTGACAGAGAGAGAAAGACAGAGGGGTTGTGTTTCACTGAACAGCACACACACAAACACACACACTTCAGTGGACCTTCATTCCATCGTCCTCCCCCTTCATACTTGTGTCAGACAGAGGGAGGCTCTGCTCTGCCCCCCATTTGAGCCCGATCTGATCCAGATGACGGGGTTTTCCAAAGGTAGGAGCAACGAGGCCCGGGGTCTTCATGGGTCAGCTGTAATTCACCGCAGAGCTCAGGGAGCAGAGTCTTAACACACACAAAACCCCTCACAGAACATTGAGGCTCCACTTAAAGTCTTGAATATCACACAAACTCCAGTTCAAAGGCAGGTATGTTGGGATGAAAAACATTAATCGGCTTAATGATGTCCTCCAGTGAATGGTTAGTTTTGCCTGTATTTCAAAACACACTAATGCTCAAGTTTATAGGGACTTGAATGCCACAGAGGCCCAGAGAGGGAACAGAGAGAGAGAGAGAGAGAGAGAGAGAGAGAGAGAGAGAGAGAGAGAGAGATTGAGCAAGTTGTGGAGAAGAATAATTCCAGAAATGTTTTACCGTTTCAGATTTTCTGAAGATTTTACCTCTTATTCTGTTTTAGTAAAATGAGAAATGTCTGTGCACAGTGCATATTTGTGTCTGTGTTTATGTGTGTGATCCAGAAGCAGCACTCTGTAACCAGAGCTTCCATCACAGGGAGGATGTCTGCTGAAATAACAACTCACTGCCTCCAACGGAATTTGTCTGTAAGCTGTAAAAGATGGCAAAGGAGGAGAAGAAAAAGTGAGCTCGGGAGCTTGTGGTGCTGTAATCAGCAGTGCTCGGCCCTGCAGAGTTTAAAATAGTAAATCCGCTCAAAGACAGTTCAAGGGCTGAAAATTGATTGCTCTCCCCACAGGTACGTGTGTTTGTATACATATGTGTGCCTCTGCTTGTAGTTCAACTGAAGATGTGTGAATCTGGTTACAACGTTGAGATGTTTTACTTTTAGGGTACAAGTTTAATTCAGGCCTGCTATGTATTCACGGCTGTTAAATGTGTACAATCTTATAACAGTCCATATGTTTGCAAATGCACATAAACCAGTGTAATTTGGTGGTGAGATCCTTTATTTCTAAATATACTGGAGATGGAGCGCACCAGACCAATCATACAAACATCCCAACTATTATTACAAAGTGCTTCAATAGGTCTCATTGACAGAGTTGTATGTCACAAAACATGCATTTTACTAGAAGGTGTAAGATGTCTCTTGTAGACATCAGGAGGCCAGTTATGAAGAAGTCTATGACTTTGTTGCAGAATGTGAAGCATGATAATGCAAAAAAAAATCAGTTTATTAGCATAGCCAAATTTCATTTCTGTTTTTCTTATTTTTGACTGTTGCATATTTGTCCACATATCATAAAGTTAGCCCTTGCAAACAGCTACATAGTAGATACAGACCTCCGAGCTCATGACCGGCGCTTATATTATTTTGGGCCCCAATACAAGTATTGGAGAGCAGGAATGGAAGTGGAGAGCAGCAAAATTTGGGTCAGGGGTTGCTGGTCTTTAAAATGTACAATAGGGGCTTTAACACAAGGGCAGGGGGAGTTCAGGAAAATGGTTTGCAGACTTTTAAAACATTTGAAGTAGAGGAATATCCAGTTGATCTCTACGAACAGGGCAATCTCTGTTTTAACCTGGCTGCAGGTTCTTCAGACTGGGACTGACATGAACCAGTGTCTGTAGAACCACAAAACATAATGTGGTTCAAGTATTTTGGAACATCAAAGCACAGATTCTTGTTCTGCTTTGTATTGGTGCAAAATTACTTTCATACTTGCAGCAGAGTTGTTTGCAGTGTTACCTTCTAATTTGCTGATTCTTGCTTCATGTCTTCCTATTTCTGCTTCTAAACTTTAAAATCATCTTCCATTAAACCATTTGACACATGATCTACTTGGTCACACCATTTCCTCCTCCTTTCCTTGTCTTCCTCCCAAACAATAAGTCCTATTAATAGTGTGAAAATGGTAATATTAAGTCAGAGACCTGGTGCTTCCTAAATGTCTTTCTTTTCCCTGCCTGCAGCTAACATTCAGAGAGTAGATAAGTGGACAGTCAGAGAGAGCCAATCTGTCCTGGTGGCTGGTGAATGATGGACAGTAATTAAAAGTTAGCTAATAACCTCTTCACACCTGACATTTCAACAGGGAGGTCTTGGACACCATTATCTACATATAGATTAAACAGCGTAATTGGCAGGGAGATAGGGTTAGGAGGATCGCGAAAGGAAAAGGAAAAAAAAAAGGCCAGGCCATCGTCAAACCATTAAGCAGAATATCTGAGTGACACTCTGATTTTGCTCCTCTTGCTAATGCGACAGGAATTGAGCTGAACTAAAATGCTAAATGAATGAAGCCTATCTCGGTGTGGTTATTACTGGGGCAAACATCGGCCATGGAAAATAGCTTTAATTTCATAATAATTGCTAGATGGACGTGACTCGTTAGAGACACAATATGAGAGTGAAAGGAAAGGGAGAAAGAGAAAGGGGAGGACAGGGGGATGGTGGAATTAGGGAAGGAGGATGGAGAAATTCTCCTGAGGATGAATACCGTTAGTTGGGCTGCACCACTTGTGCTCCCATACACTGTAATTTACACAAATTCATTGTTAAGTGATACTGTGGACTGATGAGATGGAATTAGAGAGAATTAGCATTGTGCAAATACAAAATACTTCATTTGGAAAGTAAAACATTCCTGAATGAGTTTCTACAAATGTTTTAGGTTCACATAGTTTACCACTTAGTTCCTGCCAGTTTGTATTAAACACTAAAAGGCTATTACACATGCATCACGTCTGAGCATTCACAATTTCTGCTGGCTTTACCAATGAATGTAATATTTTGTCAAAGAACTATACTCACTTTCCCAGGCCTATGGGATCTGCTGTCATCATCCCGTGTCTCCATTAAGGGTTTTAGTCCTATTATTTAATACTTTGCCAAGTTAAAGGAATAGCCAGGCATTTTGGGAAAACCATGTATACACTTCTTTGCTGAGATTTAGATGAGAAGATTGATACCACTCGAATGTTGGTCTGTTAAAAATTATGCTATAGCCAGCAGCTGGTTATCTTAGCTTAGCACAAAGACGGGAAGTAAGGGGAAGAAGCTAGCCTAATAATAATACTCAAAGAGAAAACCACAATGTATTGTTTTTACACATAACAATTTTTTTACGGATTAAAGCTAAGAGATATAGCATGTTATAATTAGTGAGCTAAGAGTTACTGGTATGTAGATTTTTTTGGATTCTAGCTTTGGACAGAGCCAACTAGCTGTTTCCCCCTGCTTAAAGGTTTATGCTAAGATAAGCTAACCATCTCCTGGCAGTAAATATTAATGGACAGATGAGAATGGTAACCATGTTCTCTTTTCACTCCCAGGTCATTACTCCTTTAAAAAGTGTTTCATACAAATTCCTTTTTTGATACAACATGTTACAATTCTATCATTTTTCCTAGATGTATTAGCGTGTGTAACACAATCTGGGGCATCGAGTTTGAAATCATGGAATACATCTTACACAATAGGATGCGTTTGACGGATGAGAAGATGTAGGCATTTCTTAGAAGCAAAGAAAAGGGAGTTTTCCACACCTCTGTCCCAAAGCCTTGATGGGCTGTGGCAACTCTCCTCACCTGTGTTAGGTCAGTAGAAAACGGTGTAACACTGTTGCTGAAACATATTAGCTGAAAAACAGCCATCTCCCATGGAAACAGCCTTATTTGCTTCCTTATATAAATAAATCAAGTTGACAGTCAAAACGGAACAATAATGACAAAGGCATGCAGATACTTGTGGCCCCTAAAGCTATAAAACATAATGGTTACCTTAACACCTGCCAGGTCACTGCTTTGTGTTTTTCTGACTCTTATTATTATTCAGTAATGAATATAAACCCTATCTCCACCTATAGGACGGCAATTTTCGACAGCTTTAGATTTTTGGCCTATTTTCACAATCTGAAAAAGGGGCAATTAGCCTACTGCTTGACGAAATTGCTTTTACCCAAACGTGAGATAATAAAGTACACCCTCCCTCTAAAAAAACTCTACATAAAAAACATAAAAATTGCCTTTCAGTGGTAGATAATGGCCACTTACTTGCTATAACAATTCTCCTCTATATCCCACTGAGTAACAATATGTTTCATGTCAAAGTGCTCATTGTTATTGTACAAAAATGGGAGTATACACAGATAAGCTATCTTGAGGAATGTGATTGGCTGGTCCCACATTACAACATAAAACCCTCCTTTTCTGTTATGGATATTGAATTTGGAGAAAACAATGGAAGATGATTACTGAAGATGTTGTTTATAAAGTATATATATATTGGCATTTCTAAAACATATGCTAATTAATTAGTATCAGTGTTGATTGTTAATAAATGTAAGCTTCTCATTAACATCTAGAGTAATTTTATGGAATAACGTGTAAACCCCTCACTACACAAAGGTTTCACATGTTTTTTTAAAAGATGTTTTACTCTGTGTCTTATACGTCCTTCACTTTCATCTACAAAACCGAGGACAGATTCCAACAAATTAAGTCCACTGTACAGCAATCACACTGAGCATATTTGGCTCCCTAATTAGTAAGTGTTAACACATTGCTGCAAATAATCACTCACAAATGCCTCAGCCAAAGACAACTACATATACAGTCTACCATTCCAACAACAACCATGCTTTTTCAATCAGCTTAACATAAGATAAAAGCAGTAACACCCAGAGCACTCATATAAAGTGCCAAATTATTTTGATTGTTGTCACACACTATGTTAAAGTGTTATGTATAGTTATTAAGTTTTTAATTATTTGAAATCTTTAAATGACTATGAATTGTCAGACTTTACTTGACCTTTGTTATTATGCCAGCTTTTTATATTTGATATCTGAAGTGACAGAGTTCTTATCCTTATCTGATGTGCGCTCGATTATATTGAATGGTAAATGGATAAATAAACAAAACATTTTCAAAATCTGACAGGTTTGAAACTTGGATATTAAAATCATTTGCTTGATTACATTTCCACCAGTTCAGGAAGGAGAACTTTATAGTTATAGTGGAGTAAAACTCTCCACCACTAGATGTCCCTCTTGCTTTAGACTGGGGGCTGCTGTGTCGTGATTGGAGTGAGTATCTAAGCCATCTGTCCATGACTTGTCTCTCCAGACCCTGGGTTCATCCATCATGTCCAGGGGTGCTAGTCTCTCTAAAACCAAACAAGAAAACATTTCTTTATTCCCTTCGCTTCATCTCTCCTCTCAGCTCTTTTCCTCGTTCCTCTCACATTCTCCACATTCTCTTTCTGTCTCTCTGTCTGTCCCTTTCCGTCCCCCTGCCTTCGATAAAAGGATCACTTTACTGTTTATACAAGGGGATTGGTGTTGTTAACAGGTGTAGGGTAATGGGATCCCTACTGGCAGCCAGGCACGGAGAGGGTCGCACCCCTCCTCTTCCCCACACTCACACCAGCGATACACTTCTGATGGATTGCACCCACCATTCATCTAAATTATGTCACTGGCAATGAGCTATCAGTTCAATCTGGCCTAAATGAAGCACAGGGTTTGTTTCTGTTGACACTTCCTCAGTATTCACTTCTCCTCCTGATTACTGTCAGGGCCTGCTCGGCCAAGCTTTGGGCTGGGTCCCCACTCTGCCGCTGTGTGTGTGTGTGTGTGTGTGTGTATGGGTGGCCCTATTTTCATGGCTAACTTACAGCTGTTGAGAAGCTGTTATCAGGATGAAGATGAGCACTTTGAATTTGCATTGAGCAACTACAGATTGCTGTTACATGAACCCTGACATGCTGTAAATTTACTACTTGGTGAAACTTTACTCAAGGTGTAAATTGCTTCACCTATTTCGTAAAAGGAGGTTTTACTATAAAGGTCAGCATGCAGGTATAGTTCTCAACTAGACTTGCATGCTGACTTCCAAAGTTAAACATGGCAGAGAGATCAGGCCTGTTTCATATACAACCAGGCTAAAATGACTGTGTAAATACAAAGGTGTTTCTTTACTCCTGCCATTTTAATCCAGTCCAGCCATTTTGGATCCCATGTTTCTCTTCTCTCCCAGTCTTCTCTCAGCTCCTCCTCCGTGGGTTTAATTCCTTCTCTCCTGGCGTCCCTTAGAAATACTCCCAGCTGCATAACAGATGTCAAATATCTTTCTATCTCTCTTTCTTTCTCTCTTTATCTCTATAACTCCCTCATGGCCATGACGACTGAATTCATCATTCTGACCGCACAGCTAACATGAGATACCAGCTAAACTGTGATTGCCATACAGGCTGTAACACCATTTACCTTTATGACAGTTCTGTGTTTCTCTTTGCAGGTCTTTCTTTCCATTTTTTATTTCACTTTCTGTGAAATTTGCAGTTGGTCTGGAGGAATTCCACCCTCCTCCAGTCAATGGTTTTGGCAAGGTGAGTGATGGAGGGACGCAGAGTTCCAGAGGCCCAGAGTTCGAACAGTAAAAAGTTACTCTCTGGTCTTTCCTCTCATTGAGTAAAATGAGCCTAGGGATAGAGTTTAATTCAATGATGATCAAAATCTTGAAGCAGAATTATTTGTCCATTATACTGATGTGGGTTCATTCATAACGTGAAGCTTTGATAATGTGAGTTAAGTCTTCCCCTTTTCCTGATGGCTAAAAAGAACACCTCATAGTTTAGACTTTTTAACTAGATGGGTGTGGAGGATAGCAAACAAGCAGAAAATGTGAAAAGAGAAAATGAGGAGAAGGCACCGGCATTATGCTGGTTTTGTGATTCGCTGGTTAACTGAGCCTATCTAACACGTTGTTAGCTTGTTATTTCAGATAAACAACCCAATAAATGTTCCCCAGATTACATTACTACAGTTGTAAAATGTACCCAGGGAATCAGTTCTTCTATATAAAAAACTCGTGATCGTGCCTCCCCCGTACTCATTGTTTTTTATTGAGTTCTTCACCCACAGGAGCCAAATATAGAACTAAAGCTGCGCTGATAGAAATAATGTGCAATACTTAGTTTTGATTCTAAACTCCCAAATGTTTTAAAATGCACATTTTACCCATGCCTGACAGCAAGTTCATAAGACTTACAAAAGAAAGCCCTTTCACAACATTTGCGTCATTCCTTTGATGTCTAGACATTATAGGTTTCTTTCTTTCTTTAAAAAAAATAAATAAGAACCCTACATCTGACGGTCTAGTATGTCATCTCCTAAGAGAGAGGTACATGACTGAAGTCACTGTGTAGACAGTACAAAGCTTCAACATTGGTCCATATTCATGAAGGTGTAGCTATTACTGACATATTTTCTTATGGGAACAAATCACCAGTAGGGTGTAAAGAAGCTGCAGTGTAGACTACAGTCTCTGGAGCTTTGTCACATTCAGCTGATCTGAGTCCAGTCTTTGTGTTGTGCCTGTCGTCTGAGGAAGTTCCCGTGGGTGGGACGTTTTTTTGGCCCCCTTCCCCACAAGAGTCAGTGAGTGGATGGTGAGATGAAGGGCTGAGTGAGTAAGGGTTAGTGTGATAGAAAGTGAGATGCAAGGTAAAGATCAAGGAAGCTCGACAGCAAAAGAAAGTGCAAAAGTCAAAGAGAACTAAAGAGACAGAATGAGAGAGCATCTGTCGTGTCTTGTGTACTCAGCAGTTTGCCTTGGCCTCCAGTCTTTCAGGGTTCAGTCTGAAGCTGATGATCTATTTCGGGAAAGATGGAAAAGTCAAATCATGGTCAGTGATATGCAGACAAATCTCTTATTTTTGTAGTATATTAAAAATGCAATTCTTACTCTTCATGTAGCTGTAAAAACTACAAATCCCATCATCACGACAAAAGTATTACAGCAGAAAAATCTCCAGAGAGGAGACACCCTCTATGATAGTTTTCAACTTTACAGAGCCACTGTCTCCTTGAAATTAACAATATGTTTACAGACTAAGAGAGAAAAAAAGCAGTGTTTCCTTTTCATGCCAGCAATTCAGTGCCAGTGTGTGTCTTCATCTCAGTTTCCCTTTTCATGATGAATTCCTTGTGATTAATGCAAACACATCAACAATTTTAAGTGTTTGCTGACCACTTAAAAACAGTTGACCTAAACAGTACAGCCATTGATCAGCTACACTGATTATTTTTCTTGTGTTTGTTGAGTCCAATGCTCTCTTTGCCAATATTCCTCCTATGGTTTGATGACATTGAACATGCGCCGGGTTGAGCACACATGGGAGTGAGGGTTAGCAACAAGTCAATAACTGAAACTGCACAGTAGAGTAGTGAAGGTTATAGAGGTGTTGTATGCATGTAGTGTCTACCTGTGTGCATTGGTGCACTTGCATGGCGATGGCTTCTGTAGTCTGTTACAAGGCCTAGGTATTCCTCCTCTACCTCATTAGCGCTGATTTACGCCACAGCTAGGTGAAAGGCAGGATGGACCTCCTGCCTCCCCCTCATATACACACTGCCCTGCACACCATACCCCCCTTCTTTTCCTCTCTTTCCCTATCTCTCTCCTTCTCATTCTCCTGCCGCGCACAGACAATGGGGCCCTGGAGAATACCGGCTTGTGCTGAATTATTCAAATCAGCAGTGGCAGCAAGCCGGAGAGCAAAGGAGAGAGGCAAAGAGGTAGAGGAGAGAGAGGGAAGGAAGGGAGTTAGAAAGTGAGAGAATGCAGGATGGTGGGGAGAGAATGTAGAGGGAAAGAGACACAACCAGATAGAGAGAGAGAGAGGGAGAGAGACGCATTATAGGAGTGGTGAATCTCGTTGTCTTTGCATGCAAATAGCCTCTTGCTCCTCTCTCCCTCCCTCTCTCTTTCCCTCTCTGTGAGTCACCCCCTGCCCTTCACTGCTTCATTAATACACATCTGTACCCTGGCCCTCCCCTCCACCACCCTTCTCCGCTCTCTCCTAGTGATGAGGAAGAGAGAAACAGAGAAGTGGGGGAGGAGGAGGAGGTGGGAGGGTAGGAGGCGGGTAGGCGCTCGACAGCAGCAGCAGCACGCTGTTGGCAGGAGGAGAATGTGCCGGTAATTAGCCAGCACCGGTACAGACGAAAAAACCCAGGAAGGAGAAAGGAGAAGAAGGAAGGGAAAAAAGAGCAAAGCTCTGAAAACAAGCCTCCTGCCAGGCTAAACTCCCCAGAGGCGAGACCTGGACATGTCGGTGTGCAGTCTGGGAACAAAGGAAGAAGAGGAGAGCTGGGGAAAAGATGGGAGGCTGAAGAGTGGGCCCATGACAGCGCCTGCAGAGATGGAGAATCTGATTGTGTGTGTGTGTGTGTGTGTGTGTGTGTGTGTGTGTGTGTGTACGGGCATGTCAGCATTATATTCTTGTGATTGTGTATGCCTCTCAATGAAGGATGCCCTCAGATGCACAGATACGGGATTCATCACCAGAATGTCTATCTCAGACTGTAGGGTAACAACTATGTTTATTTGCCTTATATTCAAAATACCCTTCTTCAAAATTACTGAGAGATTCTCCAGTCAAGACAGAATCCCCTCAATGCTGATTGGTTATCTAAACCCACTTCCATATTCTATGCCTCAGTGAGGCTGCACACAATCACATATTTAAAAAATCAAGAGAGGCCAAGGTTTACTGTTCTGTTATTGGGCAAGCCATAAAGCATGAGTACATTTGTAATTCATAATAATGATCAGAATTATCAGCTAAGATAAACGACATAGTATAAGAGTAATGCTTTCTGGTGATGGTGTTAATGTTTGAATTTGAACAGCTTCAAAAATTACTCAGCTCATCATCCTGCACTATTATTTGTCCTTACATGTAACAGACAATTGTAGCCTTGATGATGCTAAAATGGCAGGTGGCGTCTCCTGAAGTCATAAAGGATGTCATGTGATGTCGTCGAAAGTTAATGAACTTAAGTCTAATGAAGAGACTCTGACCTGTCCTAACTAATTAACTAAGAGCCTCTAAATTTTACCGCACGTTTTTTATACTTCAAAAAAGGAGTGTGGAGTGGAGAAAGAAGTGTGTGTGTGAGAGAAAGAGAGAGAGAACTTGACCCCTGAGTCCTTTGCTAGCCTCATTAGTGAGAGGACTTGGTTCATTAAATGATGTGAGTGAGCGGTGTGGGCTAAGCACAGATCACACACTGAGAGGCTGTCCCTATGTTTTTCTTCTGTAATTTTGTGCTTTTTGCAAGCAAATAAAATGAGGTCTGTCTCAGACACACCTGTGAAAAAGATAAATGTAAACGTCTCTGCAGATCTATGCAGAGAAGGTTGTTATGGGTTCTGTGCATTGACAAAAGCTTCCTGTCAGTTCAAAACAGGATATACGTTTTTTAGTACAGAAATAAAATTAAATTTTAATTCCTCACACGAAAAGTGTATCATCCAGGTGGGCGTTTCCCATGGCAGTGGTTGACTGACATTTGGGGGCTGGCGTTCCTTGGAGATGCACTGTCCTGACTGGAAAATGTCATAGCTTACCAACGCTGAAGATCCAAAATGTGTTTTATTCTTGTTTTTGTCACACAAATACAAAGGATGTCTACCTGTCATTAATTGTCTCTTTACTGAGCCCAGTTGTGGTGATGGTAAGTTTTTTTCTGTCAAAACTAACAGAAACAGGTAGTCCTGTTACCTCAGCACTCTGTAGGCTACGTTACCCCGTGATTCAAATCACGACATGGATGGAGTGCTGAAATCACAGCTGGGACAAGGCATTGGCTAAGTGTCGGCCCCCAGGCTGCTGCATCTGAAATGATATTACAAACTATTTTCAGTGTCCGCCCACACAGATACTGCATCCAACAAATTACTAGTACCAATATTAGCAGTTGGTATCAAAAATTCACACCCCCTTCAAGAACATTAATGTGGGTGGTGCTGTCACTGCAGACAAAAAAGATATTGAATTTATTCTTCTTTTTTCCGCTGATAAATCTGTTTTTGTTGACTATTGTACTATAGACTATTTTGTCAAGTTTTTACCAAATACTTTAAGTACACTAGTCAAAACAGACACTGATTTTGTAGCAAAAAATCAAAGTCAATTTCAATTTGAATTTAAAGATAGCCTAAAGGTAATGTTTCTGGAAATGTCTTTCATGCACATTTGCTTAACTTGCAGCCTGGAGAAGTAGAAAAGTTGAAGAAGTTACAGCCTCAAACTGGATTAGATACTAACAACACAAAAAACTGGGAGGCAAAAACATAGAAAGTGGAAGCCTGCCGTTGAAGTACATTATGTCGAAAATCACAGTTTAAAGCCACTGAGTACATTGTGCTATGCTCCTTCCTTGATATCATTGATGTGTGGTGGCCTCTCATGACTTGGCTGTGGATCGATTCAGCCCCATGCGCCTGAGCACGTCAGGCCCGTCCAGCCGTGCGGGGCCCCAGGAGAGACTGGCTGTGGTTTGACATGCTCCATGCTTCCCTCCAGCACAGCAGCAGCAGCCAGCCGGCCGACCAGCCTGCCCAATGTCCCAACACACCAGAGTGTCAGCCCAATGTGCTCTACTGGGAGCTGGGTTTGGCAGTGCTGGTTACAGGGCTCAGATGGGCCGCTGATGGGGCCTTCTGCCCAGCAGCTCCATGAGGGCTGGTGGAGAGGGTGAGGGAGACAGGTGTGTTTATGTTCCACTTGTTGCCCCCCATCCCTCCCCACAGAGGCCAGGACAGATGCCCATGACATTGATTTTGGAGAAGGCTGAGACGGAGAATCAGACAAAGGACGGAAGGGTGACACGGGATGGAGGGAGAGAAAGGAAAATGTGATGTGATGGTATGAAAATGTATCTCGTAAAATCTGCTCAATAAATATCAATAAAGGGTTTGTGTTGGATGCAATTTGTGACAAAGGTGCTCCCTCTATCTCTACTGGCTTGTGCATATGATTTCCTCTGCTAACATATAGCCAGCCTTAGGCAAGAAACACATTTCCAGGAAATAAATTTTTCTCAATTCTCTCTGGGCAGTTTTGAGTAGTCCCTTCATAGTCATCAGAGTCTTTTGGAAAAGTATATGAACATTACAACATGCTCTTGGAACAAGCATAATGCAGGATGTCTAGGTTGATGACTTAAGCAAAGTCAGGTTGTTTGGCTCAGCAGGTTGCAAGGCCATGAGTAATCAGGGTTTGGGGATTCTAATTAGGACAATTTAGTCTAATTGCAATGTAAACACATTCTGCTGCCAAAACCTAGACCCCTAGAGTGAGGCCTCTGTACCATAGCCTCCTATTCTGCTCTGCTGTCTAAAGAACAGCATGGCCCCCATACTGTACGGTGAAAGCAAAGATTAAACTGCTATTCAGTACCAACAGAAAGCTACATATATATAAGATATTTAACCTTTAACCACAGCTATTATATGACTCTAGCTGAAATGATCTTTCAGTGCAGGTTTATCAAGATGTGCTCTGTGCATTCTGCTTGAGCTAGTGGACATTAAAGGTATTAAGGGTTATGGTTAGGGTCAGCTAGCTTGTGTTGCCATGCTTGGATTTAGCTTTTGAAATATTTGTATTCTTAGTCGGTTTACAGGCACCCATTTTCATTAAAACATTTTCTTTTTGCTATGTTAAAATTGTACTCCACTGATTTAGCATTGTTCTCCAATAACTTTGGATGACTCATGATGGACATTGAAAAAAAAGATCAAAGTCGATGCAGCAGAACCAGAGACTTGGGCTTTTTTTGTATTCCTCACATTCTCCTTGTCAAAACTTGGCACCTACATTACCTTCAATGCGACTTAACTGCTGACAGTTTGGTTGGAGATTCAGGTGTGTTATGCTAGTAGCAGCTAACGTAGCCTGGAGCCTCTAGCCTCAAGCACAGATAAGGACCAGGCCAAGGTCTGGGAAGCTCACCTCTTTCTTACTTCACACCCTCAGATTTGTTTTCGTTTTTAAACTTGTCTTCAGCCAACTAAGTGACATCACTTGAGGCAGTTTATCAGATTTAGTGCATTTCTCTCTGGAGCCACAAAAAGCTTTATTTTTCACACTAGTCCCTAAGAAACAGACTTTGATGTGTAAAATCAGTGGAGTTTTCCATTTAAATTAGATAACAGATGAGTATCCAAAACTAGAAAAGGCTTTTCAGAAGAATATTTTTGGCTCTAAAATAGCTGTATACACGTTAAGATGTCTTAAATGTTAATTCTTTATGTGTGAAAAATTACATGAATTGCAGTTAAAGCTTTTAAAGCAGTTGAAGTTTCAGATAAAGGTGAAACACTTAAAGGGACTAAAGTATCTGTTTAAGTCTAATTGCTGTCATGTGTCTATTCAAATATTGAATATGTAGAGATGAGTGTATTTACATTATGAATATAAGTGGGAGATGTTGTGATTGTTCATTGTGCGCATGCAGTATTTGTGTAATATAATGTGCACATACACACATGGTTAATTGTTGTTGTCATTTTTCATCCTTTCATGTGTACACACATGTATTGTTTTTGTTTTTCTTTGTGTAAGTGATTACGAAAATTTAATAGCCATAAATTTTTCATCTTTTCATCCTATAGCAATTTATTAGCTTTGGATACAGTCATAAAAATGTATTATCTTGATTCTCACGGCCATTTATGTGGTTAGATGTATGCATGTGAACACAGGTGAGGGCATTTGTAGCGTCAGATTGTTTTAGTGGGTGTTTAGCATAGAGAGTCAAACTGTGAAACAGCATGGTAATACTGTAATTGATGGAATAGTAAAGTTATTGACCTAATTTAACCTAATTTTCAGCACACCACCGGACTAATACCAATATTAAACAACCATGCTAAAAACATGGTGATGACACTACCCTTCTGGCTACTGCTGAAAATGGAGGGGGATTCAGACAGAGGCACCAGGCAGGACAGTGCTGGCTGCTCTACCATCAGCTCTGGAGCCTCAGAGATGAGAAACAGCGAAACAACAAGCAGGGAGGTGACAGGGTGTCAGGGTGCTGTCACTACCCAGGATCAGGAATGCTTTGATTTTTCAGTCTCAGCCTTTTCTAACTTTTATATACTGATGATTTTCCTCCCTCCTTCTCCTCATAATTCAGCATTACCTTGTGCTTTTTGGCAGTAAATCCAATTCAGTATAAGTGACAGTGGGCCTCATCATGATGAGACTGTGAACTATATTTAGTTCCCGATGTGACCAACTGGCGCCACCAGAAAATTTTGGGGTCACATTGATGTGTAAAATCAGTGGCCACTGGAAATCCTGGAGTGGCACACCAAACACAAAACATATAATTGAATTTCAGAGAGGGCCAGCAATTTTATCAGGTTATTATTGAGCCATGGCCACCCCTGGTCACTGCTTGACAGCGCCTCTGCATGTGAAATGTTAATATAATGCAGCATTTTCAACTAGATAAAATGTAATTTTAATATCTTCCTTTGCTGAGTGAAGACCTGTAAAATGCTTGTCTTGAAACTATTAAGGCACTCAGGAAGAGATATGTTTAAAATGTTGCTGCATGTTAAAGAGCTATCATGCCAATAGATTTAGTACAGCAGGGATCCTGGCTGCCCTTCCACACCCGGTCCACCTCTAGTACCACATAAGCACCCTAATTGTCACGCCACTTCCGATTACACATGTCATTCCTCATGCCACGCTCCCATGCCCATGTGCCTGGCCAGCTGCTCAGAAGGGGTTGGAAAGCAAGGACAGGGCAAGGTGTCACTGTTATCATGTATTGATGTCACTTGAACTTGCTGTTAAATTAACAATAAGCTGTTTTGCGCAACGTTTTTCTGGACAAATACAAATGAGTATTTCCAAAAATCAGTACATATTTAAGAATCTTTGATCAATTTAACATACAATATACAGCTCCAACATTGATTCTGTATCAAGCAATGATTTGTGTAACCTAATATCTTTTAAAAGGTGTTATATAATTGTAATTAGGAGTATTTATAATGTTGGACTTCTCATTTTGGATGCAATGTCACAAATATTACATTCTGCCCAGGCTTCCCACAGAGGAAAGATATAATCTCTGTCGGTTCTCACCCTCTGGGGGAAAAAGCAGTGTTAAGTACATGAGGAATACATTTGAACAGCTTGATATTAGACAGCTTTTGTTCTGTCTCATTACCTTGGCAAATGTAATCTAGGACTCCAAAAGACTCCCATCCATTTGAGCGCATATGCTCCCTGTGATAGTATTTCCCCCGTATGCTTCTTCCTTTCTGAGAATAGCTGGACCTGACAACTCCTCCACCCCCACCTGCCACCACTTGGACAAAGAAGAAACTATATTCGGCAAATGAGGCAAGAAACGGAGACCATGGTTGACTGGTCCTAAGGTGAAGGCAAAGGCTGTGTCCAGGGGAGCGGGAAGGAGGAACCTTTCAAAATGAGACTGTTTCACAGCAATGATGACCTCACTTCCTGCTGGGCAGGTCTTGTGGAGCGACCTGTGATGTTGTTGCTGGAGCTGAGAAGCCGACACAGATGTAGAAATGCATACATGCATGCGTGAGCACAATCATCACTGAGAGACCAAAAGGGAGCGTGAGAAGGACTAGAATAACCTTTTCATTTCCGCAAGCCATCTGAGCCATCATTATTCATGACAAAACTACAGGGGGATTTAACCTAACCAACCACCAATCTTAAATCATTCTCAGACTGTTTGCGTGCATGTGTGTATCTGCTGGGGTTACATGGTTAAATAACGGTTTTCTGTTGGCTTGGAGACTATTGAGACAGATTAACTGCTGCAATTGCAATTATTGCAATGACCATTTAATTCTGACATGTTCATTAGCACTGAATGAAAAACATTATCAGTCCGTCATAATGAGGATGTACTACTGGCTTTCTGTGGCTAGAGTGCAGGATGTAGTGGAGCAAACTGGTCATTCATCATATAGCTTTTCATTTACAATTTCCAGTTAAACTGTTGCTAGTGGTGGTTGCTAAATTGCTTTGAATCTAAATTATGTTCTTAAAAGCAGCAACAATCCATTTATTTATTATGACAATGGATCACATGACTACTTGTATGTGAACAGTGTCACGCGTAGTCATACGTCAGCATCCAAATGGCAGAGTTAGCGTCTCCTTGGTGACCATAGTGTAACATTTAGGATCTAAAGAGTTGGTGGAGACCAAAACAAAGCTAAAAGAAGAATGAATATTGGACTTAAATTTGTCAGATGGCCAGAAACACCACTCCAAATTAATGCTTCCCCCTAACTACTGGATGTGTTACATAGGCAACTAATTCAGGTTTAATGATAAATTTGTGCTTTCCCAAATACTCTCAATGAATGTTTATCAGGGAAAAGCATCTGGTGCATAACAGATGTACAATAGTGGTTTGTTTGGAATAAAGAGACATGTAAATTTAACGTGAGTTAGCATTTGAGCAAAAACAAGTCAGTTGGATGTTTGAATCATCCTCAGGCAGTGGAGTTTGAACACAGTAATAAGTGCTTGTCACCAAAGCTGTCGCCAGAAAATGGGCATTATATGATTGTGTGGTCGTGTGGTTAAATTCTTTCTGTCATTTTTATACAGTTACAGTTGTTTTTGATTTTTAAATAATGTCATGTAGCAAAAACCAGCTCTGGTAGGGAGAAAAGGGGGAAGGTAGGTTTAAAATATTTATGCAATGACATTTTTATTCAAACAACAGAGTGCTAGTCTGTATTTTATTAGGCAGACACAGCAAGGCTACGTTGATTATAGATGAGGCAAAATTGTGCACCTGTTTTTTTTAAATCTTTATAGCTACAGACAGACTTAAGTAAGGGTTATTGTTCTGAAGATCATCCATGTTGGTTTTGTTTAGCAGCTTAGATCATCCTTTGGATTTACAGGCCTTTTGTGTACAACATGTTGATTTAATCCCTTCTCAGAAAGTTTCATTTTAATTCAATATACAGTAATGCTTGAACAGGGCTGAGCTGCCAGCTCCCCTGCAGCTGGACATAAACTTTTATTCATCTGAATAATCATCTATGAATCGTGGTTCATAAAACAAATTGTCGTTATAAAAGGCTTAAAGACATTTTGCGAGGAGCTGAGAGATTGTGGAGTGAGATATTATTGAAAAGAGGAGATGCCGTTGCCTTGTGTGCAGAGCCTTTCCTGTGCTGCTTCCTCTTTTATGGTATGACCTTTCTCTTGATTGGCTGCCATGTCTTTACACTAAGATTCTGTTGGTCTCCCAGCCAAGTAATTTCTCCCCCTCTTCCAGCTAAAGCGTCTCCCTCTGACCCATAAATTGGAAGTGCTTTAACCTTTCTTGAGTGCTCACTTTATAGTTCTCTCTTTATTCTTTTATTATGCAGATGAGATGGATTTTCAAATTTCAAAGAGTGACTGGTATCACTCACACCTGCTTTTTTATTAAATAATTTTTATTCTCGAAAATATATTTTTGAAGAGAGCACATAATAAATAACAGAATGACTCATTAAAGTTAATCTCCTTAAAACATAAAATAATGTGGTGGTATGAAGCAGCGCATGTTGCGTTGTAATGCCTGTATAATTGCAGATATTGCTATGAGATAAAAAAAAATCTCCCCATTATAACCGCTAATTCACCTAAATCAGCAGGCATGTAATATTCTCTCAAAAACAGGGGCTTCAAACAATCATAATCAAAAGATCATGGCCTAGTTTGCTTTTTTCACACCGTTATCGTGTGTGCATTAATCAACCATCTATTAGGCTAAACAAGGTTCATAATATATCTGTGAAAGTATATGTGTGTGCTCGGGGTGTAATATACTTGATGTATTGATATGTTTATTTCAATTTATTTCAAGACCTCATCCTGCGACTCTGACCCCGAAATCAATACCTTCATTTATGGTCCACCACCTTCAATCAATTCTGCGCCCGTCTCTGCTTCGCGATGGACTGCTTCTCACTGGACACATGTAAGCAGAGCTCTATAGCTCTCTCTTATCGTCTGCTGGCTGCCTTCTGTGTCGCTGTGCAGTGGGAGGTGACTGGTCACTCAAATCCTAGATTGGCTGCTGGTCTTCATCCCACAGCTTTCCCCGGCTCTTTGCACTCCTGTCCCCCTTTTCTCCATGTCCTCCTCTGGCTTTCCCCTCCCTGCCTCTGCTCATGACTGGCAACTATATGGCTCTGATTCATGATAGACAAAGTGCACAGCAATGACAGAGTGAGAGAAGCATATGCAGAACAAATGCAAATGGCCCTTAGTGCTGTCATGATCTTCTTCTCTATCCATGCTGCGCCCTCTGTCTCACCGTTTCTAGCATACTTATCGGCAGAAATGGATTATCTCATTCCTACAAAATATAGATGCTGTTTACATGTGTAGTTATGGTGTGGCATCCCTTTGACCACACTGCAAAATAGTGTTCCTACCAACGTAAGGAAAGCTGTTGAGAACATCGCCTTGGCCTGGTGAAGGAGATTTAGCCATTTAGCCTGGTCACCTCCTTTTAGAAAAGCGTAAGGAGAGCCAGGAGGTTTTATTCTTCTTAAAAAGCATGCATGAGCTGGCAGTATTGCTCAAACAGCCCTTTGCCTCCTCTGGATTTATTAGCCAATTTCCACTACCATTGTCTTTCACTTCAATCTCAGAAGTGAAGGTGCACCGGGCAGAATATAGGGCTGCAATCATCCGAGTGTGTGGTGACAAAACCCCTAGCACTGGCACCTGGAACTCAATAGATATTCATGAACATTCTCGTATTTAGAGAAGGAAATAACTTAATACCGACAGTGTCGATGGAATAATAGCCATTTCCTGCCTGACTTGCAGCCCCTCAGAAAATGAGATTGCGCTGGCCGTCATTTTTCTTGTCTGCTGGTTGTTTCCACGCAGAGGTCTATGGCTGCAGCTATGCTCCCTGCATTGGCAATGAGGTAGAGAGAGCAGGAAGAAAGGGAGGGCGAGAGAGGAAGAGCAAGACACAGAGAGACAGAAAGCGAGAGAGAGAGCAAGGGTGACTGAGATAGGCCGACTTCATCTGGAGACAGATTTACTATAAAAATGGTGGTTAAAGAGAAAATAAAAATCAAATATAACAGAATCATAATGTGTATAATCTTCTAATATGCCAACATGATGTCTCCCATCCCGCCCTGGTTTCCTGAGGTAAAAGACCACCGGGCTTCAGTGTAAAAAGGACAAAACCCGACCCAGCCCAAAAATGCTGGTCCCTGGCTGAGCATATATATGTATATATACGTTGGATGCAGCATGTGGGAGAAGTAGACAAACAAAAGCAAGACAAGTGGTCACATGCCTTGGCGAAGTGGGTAGCTACACACTGCATGCTGATTAGTATTGGGGAAGATGTAGGTCTTAGGAACGTTCTTAAAATCACAACGTAGTCGCTTGGCCCACGGGTTCTCTCGGGTGTTCAGAAAGGGAGAACGCTTACCGTGTACTCGTGAGCGTTCTATGGATAGTAACCATGGCAACGGCTTCTGTGTGCTAATTATCCGTAACTTTACCTGATAGCCTACATTTACTTTTGCGGGGATGCTCTGCCATGCAAATTCCCTCCTGTTGATGTCCTGTTTAGTAAACAGTAATAGATTCTGGAAACTCACAAATAGCGAGGATCATTCTCCCTTTCATGATTTGTGCTGCGCGTCGTGTACAAAGTTCAAGACAATTCAACTTCGGCAGCGGGCGTGTGCGTGAGGCGAGCACAACCGCGACAGTTTCACGGGAATGTACCCGCTGGTTGCTACACCTTGTGCTCGACCACCTCACTCTAACAGGGACACTTGCTACTGAACATAGACTGTTTATGCTGCTCCCTGATAAAAGAAGCAAGAAAAACAACAACAAGAAAACAGATTTATATATGTTAACCTGTTGCTCAGAAGGTGCCTGTTATGATGTTATGATTGTAGCTCTGGACTCTAACTTGTTTTAACAAGCTATAAAAGGTAATGCCAGTGGCAAATAGCTTTTATATTTTATTTGATTACATTAATGTTTAAGTTGAGATTGACAAGAAATATTTTATTGCTACTGTGTAAAGGAAATAGGCTACTGCTGGTAAAAAGCACCTTCTTTGATTAAAGTGTTTGCAAACCACATGTTATTGCACTTGTAGCAGTACATTTAAATTAAAAGTGTGCAATACTTTTGAATTCATTATTCAATTTTGCACTCAACTACGCAATTAATCGCGATTAATCGCAAAAAATCATGCTGTCAATCGCGGTTAAAAATTTTAATCCTTGCCCAGCACAAATATATATATATAAAGAAGATAGAAGAGGGAACTGAATGATGTGAATGGACGCCTGACCTGAGAGACAAAGGAATCTTTCAAACCATTCCTTACCATTACTCGGCCTGTCACGTTACCCCCACTGCCGGTCTTATAAATTAACCATCTCACAGAGGAAGTCAATTCTGCAACCCTCTCTTTCCTCCACAATTAGGTTTCTCCTCTTGGTAAGCCTTCCTATCTCTTTGTTTTTACTCAGGCTTTCATCAGCACCGACATACATATGCTGCAATTTTCCTTTTTGTTCCATTCTTATTTAGACCTTCATTTTCTTGAGTGCATTCATCATGACTTTAAGAAGGTCCATTTAAGATTCTAGTAAGGATTGTTGCTGCAAGGGCCACACTGGAAGACCTCCAGAAACATATATTAGGAGCTATAAGAAAAAACTCACTCACACAATGAACACAAATCCTAAATGCTTTCTTAGATTATTAGACTGAATCCAGACATTATTTTAAGTTCAACCTCTGGCCTTCCTGAGACTATAAAAGAATTAAGAACTTTTACTGCCATGAGGTGTAACAAGATAGCACTGTTGAGCGCACAAATGGTCCGATACCCTTTGTGTGTCTCTGCAGAGTTAGAAGACCAAATCCAGGAATGGGTGGCTGAGCTTTGGCCATTTTAGCGTGTCTCTCTGCTGAGCACACAATCTGAGGAGGAAAGTCTTGCTGTTTTTGGCTGAGTTGAGAGAAAAAGTGTGTGTGTGTGTGTGTGTGTGTTTGTGTGTCTGTCTGTGTGTGGTGATTTTGTGTGGGATAATAGAGAGATTTTTCTATAGAGAGTTCAGAGTTGCAATAAAAGGGGTAGAGACAGCGAAAGAAGTGTTGGTAGTACTTGGGGAGTTGAAGGGGGAGTGGAGGAGTACTTAAATTAATCTGATCTTGGATGCCTCAGAGATATGGCCGGTGTGATCCAGCCACGCACCCGGACAGAAACCTGAGCAGATTGCACCTCTGCTTTGTATTCCAAATTAATTGGCCTCTGAAGATCTCCCTCCGCCCCTCATAACACTACTGATGCACATTTTCCTCCCCTCAATTAAAAGTGTGTACCCCACACGCAGCCCTCTCTCCTCGTTCCCAATGTCTTCTCCCCTTGTTACTGAGAACAAACAGCGCTTTCACGTCAGAGCGTAGCAGAACTGTGGGGTAAAATAATAATTAAAGGCAGAATTATACAATCTATCAGTCTGAGTGTGTAGTGACTGTCATTAATTGCACTTTAAGGATGAGGCTGCCTCTATTTTACATTTTCTTGTTGCAAACAAATCCAATGAAAAGACCAACACCAAAAATGAAGTGATCCTACTAATAAGTATTGGCGGTGTTGCCAAAGCCTGATATACTTTATTACTCTGTGCCATTGAACTCATTGTTGTCCAATAACTATTACAGCACATGCATACTGTTGTTTATTTTGACTTAATCCCACCTTCACCATCTTTCCACCTTAAATACTCAGCCCCAAATATGAACAAAATATGTATTAACCCACTGCTGAAACAAGTCCCCAACATATATATTGTTTACTCTTGTTTGAGTAATGTTTGCAAAAATTTACAGTGCCCACCTGGAAATTGAAAGTGACTAATAAAAATATATATTTGTGAAGCGTTTTTAAAGATTTATGTCATTAGTAGGAGCTATTGGTTTTTGTATTTTTATGGTATTTGATATATATATATATATATATATATATATATATATATGAAGATATATAATATATAAAATAAAACCTTTAATATACTAGTGTCAGAACAATGCCATAATTTATTGTGTAAATAATCTCATTCCAGATATTATCTTCTCCTTATTCGTGGTATAATATTTTGTTTTTCTCTATAGAGTGAATGATGAAAAGGCACAGAGAGACAATGAGGAAGACAACTTCCTAAATTGTTTTGTATACTTACTACTGTGAATTGTGCCTCTTAGGACTTCTAGTCAACACAAGAGCACATTGAAGATTTATTTTTCTTTTTCAGAGTTAATTCATGAAAAGCTATTAACTAAGAGCAAACCATGGCCCAATTAATGGAATTGCTGAGAGCTATTTTTACATCCATATCAATTACCAGGTTTTGTGTGTGGCAAGGTACATTACATGTGAAATGTAATGCACCTTGCGTATGTGAGTGTTTGGTTTTTGTGTTCTTTATGAACTGTGAAAGCTCCCTGAGCAGCAGGGGGCAGTTTATAGCTCCACCTGTGATATATGCTAGGCATTATTATCCTACTCCCTATAACTGAAACCCACTCTTGACACACTCACAGGAATAATGCCATACCATAACAAAATGTTGACGATAAACAAACACATGTGAGGTCTATGTCTGATCCCATATACATTAATCTTCTCCGTCAAGTCACAGATGAAGAAGTGGAAAAGTGATCGGTCTTGTAGTAAAAATAGTAGAAAAATCTTCATAACTGGCATATTTATTTATGAGAGTTCAGAAGTTTTGAGGGGAAGTAAAAATGTAGGATGAATCTATTTATTGAACAAAGGACAGCAAAACACCACAACAAACATCAGGCGAAAACATTCAAGATCCAAGATATTTCAGTCAGGAGAGATGTGAAAATGTTCTCAGAGGAGAATTGCCCCTGCGGACGACAAATGCCAAAACAACTCTGACAAAGAAAGAAAGGAGGAAAATATGAGTGAACAGAAGGAACAACAATTATTTATGTAAATAATGTGCCATTGCTGCTTATAATTAGTGGGAAAATTAAGCAGAAAAGAAAGGGGTGGGGGGTGGAGGGGGTGGAGGGGGTGGGGGTGGAACATCACGCATGTCACCCAACTAATTTTTCTCATGCAAATTAACAATCGAAATTATAAATGGAAATGGTGTTGTTGTGATTGAGAGAGAAAGAGAGAGAGAGAGCAATGAGCGATGCCCTGCTTTTTTCTTTTCTTTTCTTCACTCTGTTTGGAATTCATTAGCTGTTGAAGAAGGCAGAGGCAGATGTAGTTTGACACAAAGGGTGAAGTCGAGAAAAGAAGTTAGTATTATTGTTTCGGACAGAATGGGCTTAAAAATATGATTGTTTCATGCAAGAGGGCAGAAGGAAAATAGTTGTGTGATTTTAATACACATACGTTATTCGTTTTTTATCAATTATTATACCTTAATACCTCCCATTCCATTCTACTTGAGAGTCAGTGTAGTTCTTCTGGTATATTTGTCCTGTTTTTGTCCATCTGTACTGGCCCACTGGTACAGTGCTGACCTGTGCTATTCACTATATGTCCCTGCCCCTAACACCACAGTGCCAGTGTGCACAGATCAGATGTGCTGAGGTGCTGACACAGTTATCAGACACAAAATCCCTGCTGCTCTCCCAGCAAGAGGTGCTGGTTGCAGAGACTATAAAGGCAGTGTCAATGAGGGTGTGATAACTGTGAAAGTCTGTCTACATGTGTCTGCTGTCTGCTTGTCTCTGCTGTTCCTCCTCGCTCACCACCGGCACCTCACACACACACTGCGACCTGCTTTCTGCCTCCCCTCTGTCACTGGGAAGTGTTTTTAAAAAGGAGCCGGGATCAAACGAAGTCGGAAAATGCCTGTCTGGCGTTCATCTGACAGCCCTGCATCCTGAACCCTTTTAAAAGAGGGTGCAGAGGAAAAAAAGGGAGAGAAAATAGGACATGTTTCGCACAATTTATGCAGCGTTAATTTTCCAGCCCACGCGTCGACTGTTTACAGAGTCCTGCGCATCTCAAACCTTCCTCTCTTGTTCTCTGCCCCCCCACTCCCACCCCCTACCCATCTCTCAAACCGCAATCCCTCCTTTACTTTCCTCCCACCCCCATCACTTTTTGTGGCTTATGTTATTCTGATTTTTTCTCCAGTTTTTTTTGTGTCACTAGTGGGGATGCTCTCCCTTGGGGTGGCTAAATTTACATCTCTCCATATGACAAACACAAACAAAGAAGCAAATAAATCAAATATGAGGTGGAGAGAGAAAGAAGGAGAGAAGGAACAGCTGTGGATGTTTATCAGTCTCAGAACATATATGCATCGTATGAAATCACATTACACTGACAGCAGGGTTGTAATTTTTTCAGTGACCTTACTGTAATTTATAGTTATTAACTGTTATTAGATAATATAGGACAATAGTGCATTTTTTTGATACACTATAGGTTTTGTGAATTTGCTACAACAGTATAGTAAAATTGATAACCTATGAATAGATGGATTTCGTAATGACTGAATGCTCCTTTATAGGAACAAATACCTGGCTTTGTTTTTATTTAAAGACAGTATATACAAATACACATCAGCATTAAAAACTGTCATCAACAATGAAACCAGATGACAGTTAGCTTGACAGCTTTTGGATAATAAGAGTTGATAAAAAAAAAAAAAGATATGTGTGGTTGTTTTTAAGGCCTGAAGTGTTTGTGTGGTATACAGAACAGAGAGACTCAACTGGACAGGAGGAGCCATTACCTCAACACCAGCACAGTGTCACCTGTCATCTCTCTCCAGGGACCACGCTACATCCAGGTTGGATATGTGTGTGTGTGTGTGTGTGTGTGTGTGTGTGTGTGTGGGTGGGTGCATGTCAAACAAGTCTAGAGAAACCCCCATCACCGCTCCCACCCCTCCCTGCACAAGCTCAATTTACCATAAAATTTCACTTATGAAAATTCATGCTGTGGAAACAAAGCCCAAAAGAATCAAGTTGTGCTCAGTTTCCTGTTTGTTGCTGTGAGTCTGTGCCCTAAGTATGTACATATATGTACATACAGGGCTTCAGCAGGATGGGGGATTCATCAGCAATGCACTGTGCACATGTATTCGGAGCCTGGTGTCTATTTCCTCCTGCTCACTCTCCTGCTTCTATATCTGAATTGAGAGAAGCACTGGGTGGGGGCTTCTGTAGAAGATGGACGAGGGAGTTTTGATCAGTCTCTTCCCAAATGTGTGTGTGTGTGCGTGCGTGCGTGCGTACGTGCGTCAGTGCTTGTGACAAGCAGAGGAGCCCTGCTGTGTCTCAGCGCGTCCTCTCTGATACATTATTAATTAGGCAGCGTTTAGAGTAACGAGCAGAGCATTTGAGCCCCCTCTCCTCCCGCCCTCGGTGACACGCTCCCTGGGAATCCGCTGTGTGACTGCAGATCAGAGGAAACGACAATCCGACACTGCATCACCACCTTCCAGGAATACCAGAGAACTGGGCTCCCAGGGAGACGAAAGACAGGAAGTATCACAATACATTCAGCTGCATCTCCATGCTCACACACAATCACTGGGATCTGCAGGAGGTCGTCCACTCACTGACATATTTCAATTCTCTGATATCCTGATGTGAAAAGTAACTAAAGTACTGCACTTAAATATGAAGTTGGAGTACCTTATTTTACCTTTATACCTCTACTCCGCTATAGGAAAATATAGTATTGTGCCATCACTACAGTTATCTGATAATTGAAGGGTTAATGTTTTACATTGAGTGTGAGTGCAGCTTTTTCATGTTTTAGTTGCTATGAGTGGGTTTGTACTGCAAAAGTGGATATTGAAGGATGAATAAATGAATGGTTCCTAGTGAACATTTTGGAAATACATTTAGCATGAACATTTTGCAACTTGGCACATTCATTTAAACATTTTCCTTATGTTGATAAAAAACATAATTGGGTGGCATTACGTTTCACTCACTTTAAATGGATATTAACGTATGGATATGACGGCTGCCTTTGGATTACACACCATAGTGCTTTTTGTGTTTTTGTTTATAAACTCAGTTTTCTGCCGTCCCTCTCTAGTAACATTTACCAGAGAAGAACATTGGACTTTCAACTGCTCACACTATTCCATCGCTCTTTATCGAACCTGGAACTTTCCTGGAGCAGCCGCTCTGTACGGGATATACCGGAGACGCCGAAGGGGGAAGCGTGCTCATTGTTCTCGGGGACTTCAAAAGAACAAACCTCAGCCATGAACTTCCAAAGTGCAGACAGCATATTAAGTGTCCCACCAGGGAGACCAACATACAGGACCACTGCTACACTACATTAAAGGACGCCTATCGCTCTGTTCCCCGTGCAGCCCTGGAACTCTCTGATCACTGTCTGGTTCATCTTATCCCGACATACAGGCAGAAACTGAAATCTGCTAAACCTTTAGTAAAGAGTGTGAAAAGATGGACCAACGAGTCAAAGGTGGATTTACAGGCCTGCTTTGACTGAATGAACTAACTGACACTGTGACATCTTACATCAGTTTTTGCTAGGACGTGTGTGTCGACTAAAACCTTCCGCGGATACAACAACCAAAAACTCTGGTACACAGCGAAACTCGGGCGCCTTCATTAGAACCCGGACTTTGAAGCAGGAGACCAGGGTTCATGTCCCGTGTGAAACAAAAAGTCAATATTAAATATTTACGTTAATTGACGGAAGTGACGTTAGTTAACTTACATGTTAACTGACGTGTGTAGTTATTTTAACCCAAACCATGATCTTTTCCTAACCTTAACCAAGGAGTTGTTGCCTAAACCCAACCAAGTACTTTTTGTGCCTAAACCTAACCAAACTGCAGCGTTTCATGACTTTAATAACATACCGTTTCAAAATGGCGATGTTTCGAAACGCTAACGTTTTATTTTGAAAGTCTAACTGGACGTTGCATATTTACTGTTGCTAACTTTACCGGAAGTTGTATATTTGTCCTAAATGTCAATAAATTATGCAAAAGGGGTACACAGGTCGTTAAAAGGCGGCGACAAAGGGCCTTGACCAAGTGTCAGTATGTGACGAGTCAGAAGTGAGAACGTGGTGGAATTGGGGACAGAGTCCTGTATAACCAGGCCAGGAACACTCTGACTAAAGACTTCAAAGCAGCTAAGAGAAGCTACGCTGAAAAGCTAGAAAACAGCTTCACAGCCAGCGACCCTGCTTCAATGTGGAAAGGCATGCAGACATTCACAAACTACAGGAGACCATCCCCCAACACTGCTGGTACTCAAAGACTGGCTGATGAGCTGAATGGTTTTTACCGTAGGTTTTAGAAGCCCACAGTCACACCTCTCCCCACTCCAACACCATCTTCAAACAATCACCTTCCCCCACTGCCACGCTGTCACCCCCCAGCACTCATGATCCCAGACGGTGTGTCTCCATCCTGCCTGAAAATCTGTGCAGACCAGCTAGTCCCCATCTTGACATGGATCTTCAACAGATCACTGGAGCTGTGTGAAGTTCCCTCCTGCTTCAAACGCTCCACAATCATCCAGGA
>NC_060170.1:28335803-28339433 GCF_021292245.1 Micropterus dolomieu
GTAAAGAGTGTGAAAAGATGGACCAACGAGTCAAAGGTGGATTTACAGGCCTGCTTTGACTGAATGAACTAACTGACACTGTGACATCTTACATCAGTTTTTGCTAGGACGTGTGTGTCGACTAAAACCTTCCGCGGATACAACAACCAAAAACTCTGGTACACAGCGAAACTCGGGCGCCTTCATTAGAACCCGGACTTTGAAGCAGGAGACCAGGGTTCATGTCCCGTGTGAAACAAAAAGTCAATATTAAATATTTACGTTAATTGACGGAAGTGACGTTAGTTAACTTACATGTTAACTGACGTGTGTAGTTATTTTAACCCAAACCATGATCTTTTCCTAACCTTAACCAAGGAGTTGTTGCCTAAACCCAACCAAGTACTTTTTGTGCCTAAACCTAACCAAACTGCAGCGTTTCATGACTTTAATAACATACCGTTTCAAAATGGCGATGTTTCGAAACGCTAACGTTTTATTTTGAAAGTCTAACTGGACGTTGCATATTTACTGTTGCTAACTTTACCGGAAGTTGTATATTTGTCCTAAATGTCAATAAATTATGCAAAAGGGGTACACAGGTCGTTAAAAGGCGGCGACAAAGGGCCTTGACCAAGTGTCAGTATGTGACGAGTCAGAAGTGAGAACGTGGTGGAATTGGGGACAGAGTCCTGTATAACCAGGCCAGGAACACTCTGACTAAAGACTTCAAAGCAGCTAAGAGAAGCTACGCTGAAAAGCTAGAAAACAGCTTCACAGCCAGCGACCCTGCTTCAATGTGGAAAGGCATGCAGACATTCACAAACTACAGGAGACCATCCCCCAACACTGCTGGTACTCAAAGACTGGCTGATGAGCTGAATGGTTTTTACCGTAGGTTTTAGAAGCCCACAGTCACACCTCTCCCCACTCCAACACCATCTTCAAACAATCACCTTCCCCCACTGCCACGCTGTCACCCCCCAGCACTCATGATCCCAGACGGTGTGTCTCCATCCTGCCTGAAAATCTGTGCAGACCAGCTAGTCCCCATCTTGACATGGATCTTCAACAGATCACTGGAGCTGTGTGAAGTTCCCTCCTGCTTCAAACGCTCCACAATCATCCAGGATCCCAAAAAACAGTCCAAAATGAATATGCAGGGACATATGCAAGGATCCTATTCGTGAACTTCAGCTCGGCGTTCAACAGCATCATCTCGGACATCCTCCGCACCAAACTCACCCAGCTCACTGTGCCAGCCTCAACCTGTCAGTGGATCACAAACTTCCTGACTGACAGGAGTCAGTAGGTGAGGCTGGGGAACATCACATCCAGCACCCAGACTATTAGCACTGGCGCCCCTCAGGGGTGTGTGCTCTCCCCACTGCTCTTCTCCCTCTACACCAACAACTGCACCTCAACAGACCCATCTGTCAAACTACTGAAGTTTGCAGACAACACTACGGTCATCGGCCTCATCCGGGACTGGGATGAGTCTGCCTACAGACGGTGGAATGATCAGCTGGCTCTCTGGTGCGGTCAGAACAACCTTGAGCTCAACACGCTCAAAACTGTGGAGATGACCGTGGACTTCAGGAGGAGCCAATCTGCCCTTCATTCAGGACTTATACATTTCCAGAGTCAGGAAATGGGCAGGAAACATCACTGCAGATCCATCTCACCCCGGACACAACCTGTTCCAACTCCTCCCCTCTGGTAGGCGCTACAGAGCACTGTACGCCAAAACCAACAGACACAGAAGCAGTTTCTTCCCACAAGCCATCACTCTGATGAACAGATGATTTCTGCCTCACAGTGTCAGGAACAACTTCTGTGCAATAACCCAGTAACTCTGTCTCTACTCAGCCACCTGTTTACTGGTTACCACTTATTTTTTAGTCATCATTCTATATTTCATTTCATATTGTCATTTTGTATATTGTAGCCTGTGTGTGATTTTATTATTGTATTATTGTATAAGCAGGCTCATCGTGAGCAATGTACAATCCTGAGTCAAATTCCTCATATGTGTAAACATACCTGGCAAATAAAGCTGATTCTGATTCTTTACTTGTAAAGTATTCTGTAATATCTAGGAGACAGGGTTGACCTGGTCCACTTGCATATTAAGATAGGATTAAAATGTAAATGCATCAATAATATAACATTTCAAAAGGGCTATTCTTTGCTATTTTAATTTTTATATCTGAGTATATTTTACTACTAACAAGTCCAGTCAAATGGTCCAGGAGACTGTTTTCTGAGATGACATATGGACTCAAACAAAAGCGTGGGAGATCATTTCAGTTCAACTAAAGTAGGCTTACGTTCCTTGCCCCAACTGATGTTGTTCTTTTTTATTTTATTCATTTAACCTTTATTTAACCAGGGGAATAGACCCACTAAGATAAAATCTCTTTTTCAAGAGCACATAGGCCAAGAAAGGAAGCAGGACAGCAAGTCAGACACTACAAACATAAAACAACAATACAAACTACAATCAAAACATGTATCCTTTTACCTATATACAAATGCAACAATTGCAACCCACTATCAAACCAGTACATTCAAACTTCAATGAGCAGTTATAATACATCAATGTAATTCCAGCTTATTCAAAAACTGTTACATTCATCTTTAAAAAAAAGTTCTTGCTGTGGTCCACATTTCCCACATCTCTTCAACAGAGATGGAAGGTAAAATAGTATCATCACTATAATCTGCAATTACCAGAATTTCCCTTTAATGAAGTATTTTTTACATGGTCCCATTTCAGTTGTATTACCAACAATGAACAACATAGCATGTGTTGTAAGTGTTGGGTAACTTTTGATGTCATGTGCTACTGCTAACTGCTACAACATCCAATGCTGGTGCATAATACCTCTCCTCTTCTCTCTTCTCCTCTCTGCCCCTTCTTCCTCTGATTCTGGTAAATGAAGACTGGACTGTGCTATGCTTCCAATTATTAGACACCGCCCATGATAAATAATCCAAATGCAAACCTTCACCTATCAATTCTATCCTCTGTGTCTTTTCTCTCTGCTGTTAGTTCTTCAAGATTTCATATTTTGGGTCATAACCCCCTCCTCCCTTCATGTTAACATTATACTCATCTCTTTCTGCTATTACTGTCTGACTAATTCAATAATTTTTCTCCCGCCTTTGTCATCCCTTCAGCTCCCCCCCTTCTCTCCTCCATCTGCCCTTCAAATCTTCTGGGTCTCTGTTGTCTGCCTCATTACTGACTGTTCAGCAACGGCTGTGCAACCACGTTAAGACACAAGCACCCTTTCAATTTTTCTTGTATGATACATGCAGCACCAATGAATATGTGGAATTCCTGTGTTTGTGTTTGCTGCATGCGGAGTGCCCGAACACTGGACAGTGTTATAGTGCAGCAAAGCATGATGGTGACAGCTAAGATTTAGCTTTTATTTTCCCAGGACCACTCAGCAGAATGTAAAAAGTGCCTCCATAAAGAAGTGTATCGTAGAGCGACTGCCTGTGATTCCACACCACAGTTGGTGATGACACCGCCATTCCTCTTGGTGACGGATGCACTGTTGCATCCTCCCAACTCTCTGCCCCACACAGATTATGAATGTTGCTGGCATTGCATGGAAATACTGGGTCAAGTCTTTTTCT